>NW_027675427.1:1037500-1190000 GCF_965601325.2 Salmo salar
AACAGAGGCTACAACAAAACATGCTAACCTCTCACCATTACCAATAACAGAGACTACAACAAAACATGCTAACCTCTCACCATTACCAATAACAGAGACTACAACAAAACATGCTAACCTCTCACCATTAGCAATAACAGAGGCTACAACAAAACATGCTAACCTCTCACCATTACCAATAACAGAGGCTACAACAAAACATGCTAACCTCTCACCATTACCAATAACAGAGGCTACAACAAAACATGCTAACCTCTCACCATTACCAATAACAGAGGCTACAACAAAACATGCTCACCTCTCACCATTACCAATAACAGAGGCTACAACAAAACATGCTAACCTCTCACCATTACCAATAACAGAGGATACAACAAAACATGCTAACCTCTCACCATTACCAATAACAGAGGATACAACAAAACATGCTAACCTCTCACCATTACCAATAACAGAGGCTACAACAAAACATGCTAACCTCTCACCATTACCAATAACAAAGGCTACAACAAAACATGCTAACCTCTCACCATTACCAATAACAGAGACTACAACAAAACATGCTAACCTCTCATCATTACCAATTTATTTATTTATTTCACCTTTATTTAACCAGGTAGGCAAGTTGAGAACAAGTTCTCATTTACAATTACGACCTGGCCAAGATAAAGCAAAGCAGTTCGACACATATAACAACACAGAGTGACACATGGAGTTAAACAAATGTAACCCTCTCACCAGGCTTGAATATGACTCTCACAACATTAACATATGTAGAGTATCTCAGCAGCATGGGATGTTAGGTGAGAAGGACATCTCCAATAAGAATTCCTATTGTAAACTATCTAGGGTTATGACAATAGGGTATTAACTTCAGATGAAATGATTATAGGTTTCTGTTATTGAATCAGGATAAACCATCCCATGCATTAAATTAAAACAATTAATGACTCCACCAAGGCAACATACATAATGTTCCATATGTGTATTAAAACATTTTCAAACACAAATACATGTTCAGACACAACATCAAAAGAAAAAAAATAATAATAATAAACCCCAATGAGTCGTGCACAACCCGTGTCCAAATTAAGCACCTCACATTGTGGTTACTCACGACTTGGTAGATATTCCCTCAGCGAAGTATGTCAGTTCCATGCAGGTTTCCTCACCAAGTCCAAGGCAGCACAGCTACCCATGCAGACAGTACTCCTTAGTAACCGATATCCCCATGGCAACACGAACTCGTTAAACTTCCCAAGCAATTATCTCCCGGTGTCACACGATGCTAGGCTAACCTCTAGCTGGCTAATACCTCCACGACGAGTCGGTAGATTCAGTCTTTACAAAAGTTTTAACGAAATTATAACAACTCTTTTATTAAATAAAACATGTATTTCCCTTCATGTCTTAGTAGCTATGGGTTTTGTTGTAGTTCTGTCGTCTTCTTTTATAATTTTTCTTCACCAACCGTCCTGAGGTAAAACGTCCATCCTTTCATCAACGTCTTTTTCCCTCCCGTTAACCAGGTCAACTCCCATTGGCCACAACTTAACAAGCGACCTTATTGGTCAAAACGTAAACTTCAAAGTAAAACAAACTATTCACTTATACATTAAATAAATATTTCTTCAAAAAGCATAATGCATTAACAACATTACAGTTTAGGAGCAATTCAATCATCTTTTAAATATAATACCAATTAATTATAACAAATAAACTCAATACTTGGTTCAAACAAGGGTATTACACAAACATACAGTCAATAATACAGTAGAAAAATAAGTCTATATACAATGTGAGCAAATGAAGTGAAATAAGGGAAGTAAAGGCAAAAAAAAGGCCATGGTGGCAAAGTAAATACAATATAGCAAGTAAAACACTGGAATGGTAGATATGCAGTGGAAGAAAGTGCAAAGTAGAAATAGAAATAATGGGATGCAAAGGAGCTAAATAAATAAATACAGTAGGGGAAGAGGTAGTTGGGCTAAATTATAGATGGGCTATGTAAAGGTGCAGTAATCTGTGAGCTGCTCTGACAGCTGGTGCTTAAAGCTAGTGAGGGAGATAAGTGTTTCCAGTTTTAGAGATTTTTGTAGTTCGTTCCAGTCATTGGCAGCAGAGAACTGGAAGAAGAGGCGGCCGAAGGAGGAATTGGCTTTGGGGGTGACCAGGGAGATATACCTGCTGGAGCGCGTGCTACAGGTGGGTGCTGCTATGATGACCAGTGAGCGGAGATAAGGGGGGACTTTACCTAGCATGGTCTTGTAGATGACCTGGAGCCAGTGGGTTTGGCGACGAGTATGAAGCGAGGGCCAGACAACGAGAGCGTACAGGTCGCAGTGGTGGGTAGTACTGTATATGGGGATTTGGTGACAAAACGGATGGCACTGTGATAGACTGCATCCAATTTATTGAGTAGGGTATTGGAGGCTATTTTGTAAATGACATCGCCGAAGTCGAGGATCGGTAGGATGGTCAGTTTTATAAGGGTATGTTTGGCCGCATGAGTGAAAGATGCTATGTTGCGAAATAGGAAGCCAGTTCTAGATTTAATTTTAGATTGGAGATGCTTATAGTGAGTCTGGAAGGAGAGTTTACAGTCTAACCAGACACCTAGGTATTTGTAGGTGTCCACATATTCTAAGTCAGAAGCATCCAGAGTAGTGATGCTGGACGGGCGGGCAGGTGCAGGCAGCGATCGGTTGAAGAGCATGCATTTAGTTTTACTTGTAGTTAAGAGCAGTTGGAGGCCACGGAAGGAGAGGTGTATGGCATTGAAGCTCGTCTAGAGGTTAGTTAACACAGTGTCCAAAGAAGGGCCAGAAGTATACAGAATAACACCAATAACAGAGGGGGTCTGATCTTTGTGCCTCTGTAACTTTCTCATTCATCATCATTAACGATTCATTCATGATTATTCATAATCATGGTAGCATCCACATGAATGTAGAAGTGTTCAGAAACATCTTCTATTCTTACTGACAATACAAGTGAAGTGACTCCAAAATGACAGGACATTATTCACCATTCAGTTTCTATTAGGAAAAACATTATCTAAAACACAACCAAAACAAACTGCAAATGAATTCAACAAGTTTGTAGAATCACAAGCTTGATGTAATCACTGCAGGCATGGAACATGGGACCAAATACTAAACTTCTGACTACTTTAATACAATATAAGTGAATTTGTCCAAATAATTAAGACTTCTTCAAATGGGAGAACTACGTACAGAAAGTGCTTTAATTTCTAAACGGTAAAACAGATATGTATGAAAATACCCTCAAATAAAAGGTGACATTCTGTAAGGTCACCTAATATGAAACAACTCAAATCCAAAATGCTGGATCATAGCACCACATTTAAAACTGTAAGCTTCACTGTCCAAACACATATGGTGTGTACTATGTGTGCCTGGTAAACACATGTGGATCTGGTGAACAGTTATCACTTGTTGACCAACTACAGGAATACTGACCTCAGAATCTCCAGTTTACAGTGGGGATTCCCCAGTCCAGCAGAGAGCAGCTTCACTCCTGAATCCTTCAGGTCATTGTTTCTCAGGTCCAGCTCTCTCAGGTGTGAGGGGTTTGACCTCAGAGCTGAGACCAGAGAAGCACAGCCTTCCTCTGTGACTCCACAGCCTGACAGCCTGACAAAGAGATCATCATGACTTCACAAACATACTGTTAATTTAACGAGTAGTGTAGAAGGACAATGGTAGATGCATTAGGTTTATTCTCTCAAACAACATATAGATTCATCTTCCGTCTCCTAGAATTGTATTGTCATATTGTTATACTAATCGGATTTATTCAATATGTTATTCAATATAAAATTATATACATATTATAATACATATTTTTCTCTAAACATAATATTTCTTCCTGATGAATACTTCTTATATGTCATTTTATTTACTCACAGAGCAGCACTGGAGGCTTTGACCACTGGCAGCAGCCTCAGAAGACCTTCCTCTGATCTGGAGTATTTCTTCAGGTCAAACACATCCAGCTCCTTTTCTGAAGTCAGCAACACAAAGACCAGAGCTGACCACTGTGCAGGTGACAGGTTGGGTTTTGAGAGACTTCCTGAGCTCAGGTAGCTTTGGATCTCCTCCACTAGAGAATGGTCATTCAGTTCATTCAGACAGTGGAACAGATTGATGCTCCTCTCTGGAGAGAGATTCTCCCTGATCTTCTTCTTGATGTACTTGACTGTTTCTTCATGGCTCTGTGAGCTGCTTCTTGTCTTTGTAAGTAGACCTCGTAAGTGCTTCTGATTGGACTCCAGTGAGAGGCCCAGAAGGAAGCGGAGGAACAGGTCCAGGTTTCCTGTCTCACTTTGTAAGGCTTTATCCACAGCACTCTTGTAGACAGTAACTTCAGTAACTTCAGGCTTGTCTCTGAACAGCGAGAAAACGTATCTGAACATTGATTGAGGTTCATCCATTAGATTCTCATTGTTGTTGATGAATGAGAGGAACACATATACAGCAGCCAGAAACTCCTGAATGCTCAGATGAACAAAGCAGTACACCTTGTTCTGGTACAGCCCACATTCCTCTTTAAAGAGCTGTGTGCACAATCCTGAGTACACTGAGGCTTCATTGACATCAATGCCAGCCTCTTTCAGGTCTTTTTCATAGAAAATCAGATTGCCCTTCACTAGCTGTTGAAAAGCCAGTTTTCCCAGTGACAGAATGCTCTCTTTATTCCAGTGTGGACCTGTCTCTTCTTTCCCAAGATACTTTTCATTCTTCTGTTTGGTATGAAACACCACAAGGTGTGTGTACATCTCAGTCAGAGTCTTGGGCATCTCTTCTCTCTTATGTTCCAGCATGTGTTCGAGGACTGTTGCAGAAATCCAACAGAAGACTGGAATGTGGCACATGATGTGGAGGCTCCTTGATGTCTTTATGTGTGAGATGATTCTGCTGGCCAGGTCCTCATCACTGAATCTCTTCCTGAAGTACTCCTCCTTCTGTGGGTCATTGAACCCTCGTACCTCTGTCACCTGGTCAACACACCCTGAAGGGATCTTATTGGCTGCTGCAGGTCGGGTAGTTATCCAGAGGAGAGCAGAGGGAAGCAGATTTCCCTCGATGAGATTTGTCAGCAGAACATCCACTGAGGTTGACTCTGTGACGTCCCAACAGATCTTGTTCTTCTGGAAGTCTAGGGGCAGTCGACACTCATCCAGACCATCAAAGATGAACACAACTTTGTACTTGTCATAGTTGGAGATTCTTGATTGTTTGGTTTCCATTGAGAAGTGATTGAGAAGTTCAATGAATGTGTGTTTGTCCCCTTTCATCAAATTCAGCTCCCGAAAAGGGAATGAAAACACAAATTGGACATCCTGATTTGCTTTTCCTTCAGCCCAGTCCAGAATGAACTTCTGCACAGAGACTGTTTTTCCAATGCCAGCGACTCCCTTTGTCAGCACAGTTCTGATACGTTTGTCTTGTCCAGTTAAGGGTTTGAAGATGTCGTTACATTTGATTGCAGACTCTGGTCTTGCTTGTTTCCTGGTTGTTGTCTCAATCTGTCTCAGCTCATGTTCATTATTGACCTCTCCTGTTCCACCCTCTGTGATGTAGATCTTATTGAGAAGTGTTGGGTTTCCTTGTTTAGCGATCCCCTCAAATACACATTGAAACTTCTTCTTTAGATTAGATTTGAGTTCACGTTGGCAAATCATAGCAAGCTCATCTGAATCTAGAAATAACACAGAGGATATTAATATTACGTCTGTTTTAATAACTACAGTATTGTAGGACTGTTATAAAGTTTTAAATTATAATCATTTATTCTCTTAACTGACTGTATAATTGTGTAAATATTTTCATAATACATTACAGACTGGTGTGACTGATTATATTATTATTGGTATTATTGATGGTATTATTAATGTTGTCTCTCTCTCTCTCTCTAAATTAATCAACACAACACATCCCTGCTGCTACTTGATGAGGTCACTAGGTGTTGTGTTAAGGCTGCTACAATATCATTGAGTTACACAGCTACTTTTGCTGTACTTTAGCTACAGCTTTTAAATGTTATAAAACAGCATTCAACACGAGGCAGACAGATCTTACAGTTCTCCAGTGTGTCAGCGAGCTCCTTCTGGTTCATTTTCCTCAGGACGTGCAGTGTGATCTTCAGAGCCCCCTCTCTGGCACTGCTCTCCTGCTTCTCATCTTCAGCATCCACCACTTCCTCATCCTGCTTCTGACTCTCAAAGCATTCTGGGAGTTCTGGACTAAGAATCCTCTTGAACATCTTCAGCTCGTTCTTCACAAATGTCATCATTTTCTCTTCAAGCAACTAAAATAAATCAAGTAAATAAGTTAATCAAGAGAAGAAATGCTTTCTCATTAACACATTAATGAATGATTGACAGATCAACTTTACTTGAGGTAAACAAAATCAAATGTTCATAACAGGACCACATACACTGAATATAGAGTCCAGGTCTGTTTGATGACTCTGGGAAGACTGACCACTGAGAATCTCTGACTCTGATCTCTCCTGTTGGTTTCTGTGGACAAAACATGAGATTACAGTACCCACACACACACACACACACACACACATACACACACACACACACACACACACACACACACACACACACACACACACACACACACACACACACACACACACACACACACACACACACACACACACAGGGAGGGAACGTTGTGTTTGTTTAATTAATATTGTTTTAGGACTATGAAAATGGACAAAAGTATTAGCCTATGGATTATGAAAACAACAAAAAGAAATGTGAAAATGGGAGAGGAGAAATGACTAGAGACAGTGTTGTTTAACTCACTGACCATGACCCATGAGTTCTTCTTACCTTTGTTCAGTAGAAAAGTCTCCCTCTCTAAACTCTATAGGATGATTCATAGACCAGTCACTCTTCATGGACACACAGCTGGGAACAGGGGAGTCTGGTCTCTCCTGCTTGATTGGACTTCAACACAACAGAGACAAACATTACATCTCTCATCTACTCTGAGCTCAGATGGGAAACATAAGAAGAGTTCTGGATCAGACAGACAGACAGACGGAGATAGATACAGAGACAGACAGACAGACAGACAGACAGACAGACAGACAGACAGACAGACAGACAGACAGACAGACAGACAGACAGACAGACAGACAGACAGACAGACAGACAGACAGACAGACAGACAGACAGACAGACAGACAGACAGACAGACAGACAGACAGACAGACAGACAGACAGACAGACAGACAGACAGACAGACAGACAGACAGAGCTCAGATGGGGAAACATAAGAAGAGTTTAATTCCAAAACGCTACATATCCATTTTCAGAAATGTTGGTAAATTAGCTTTTATTGTTTAAACCTGTTAGGGCTAGGGTGCAGTATTTGCACGGCCGGATTAAAAAACGTACCCGATTTAATCTGGTTATTACTACTGCCCAGAAACTAGAATATGCATATAGATAGAAAATACCCTAAAGTTTCTAAAACTGTTTGAATGGTGTCTGTGAGTATAACAGAACTCATATGGCAGTCAAAACACTGAGACAAATCCTGACAGGAAACTGAAATCTGATGTGTGGATATCACTTCAAACATTTGCCATTGAAACACACAGGGGCTTGCGATTCATTTAGCACTTCCTATGGCTTCCACTAGATGTCCCCAGTCTTTACAAAGTGTTTTGAGCCTCCTACCATCAAAATTGACTGAAAGAGAGGATGTTTACCTTGGTCACAGGAAATGGGCCATTACCATTGTGACGTCGGCGCCCATGGGTACTCTCCCTTTTTGAAACGTTTTGAAAGACAATGCAACCGTCCCAATGGAATATTATTGAAGCCCTGGATGAAAAAGCCCCTAAAGATTTATGTTATACAACGTTTGACATGTTTGAACGAACTTAAGCTGAGGCTATTATATAAACAGTTTTATGGTAATATGGCTATATTGTCTCTTCTGAGTATCACAAAATTGTACCAAGCGGACCAGTTCGTAGCTGGATTCTTCACCAATCTTCCATACCTTCTCCAGAACACAAATGTCGCTTGGCTCCCCAATTCTGTGAGTTGTAAGAATTTCCTGTGTCTCTCTATGGGCCATGTGGCCAGAGACTCCTCTTAGAGTTTTTACAACCCTTTCACACAGGGCCTGGGTGGTTGGGAAGGTAGGTTGGGGGATGGTACAAAGGGGAGGGGGTCAACTGTCCTTCCTGTACCCAAAGAGGCCAACGTCATGACAAATCTTTCTGATTGAGACAAAACGGATGGCACTGTGATAGACTGCATCTAATTTATTGAGTAGGGTATTGGAGGCTATTTTGTAAATGACATCGCCGAAGTCGAGGATCGGTAGGATGGTCAGTTTTATAAGGGTATGTTTGCAGCATGAGTGAAGGATGCTATGTTGCGAAATAGGAAGCCAATTCTAGATTTAATTTTGGATTGGAGATGTTTAATATAAGTCTGGAAGGAGAGTTTACAGTCTAACCAGACACCTAGGTATTTGTAGTTGTCCACATATTCTAAGTCAGAACCGTCCAGAGTAGTGATGCTGAACAGGCAGGCAGGTGCAGGCAGCGATCGGTTGAAGAGCATGCATTTAGTTTTACTTGTATTTAAGAGCAGTTGGAGGCCACGGAAGGAGAGCTGTATGGCATTGAAGCTCGTCTAGAGGTTAGTTAACACAGTGTCCAAAGAAGGGCCAGAAGTATACAGAATAACACCAATAACAGAGGGGGTCTGATCTTTGTGCCTCTGTAAATTTCTCATTCATCATCATTAATGATTCATTCCTGATTATTCATAATCATGGTAGCATCCACATGAATGTAGAAGTGTTCAGAAACATGTTCTATTCTTACTGACAATACAAGTGAAGTGACTCCAAAATGACAGGACATTATTCACCATTCAGTTTCTATTAGGAAAAACATCATCCAAAACACAACCAAGACAAACTGCAAATGAATTCAACAGGTTTGTAGAATCACAATTGATGTAATCACTGCAGGCATGGATCATGGGACTAAATACTAAACTTATGAAAACTTTAATACAATATAAGTGAATTTGTCCGAATATGTACAACTTTTTCAAATGGGAGAACTAAATACATAAAGTGCTTTCCTTTCTTAACAGTAACACAGCTATGTATGAAAATACCCTAAAATAAAAGGTGACATTCTGTACTGTCACCTAATATGAAACATTCTATCTCAAATCCAAAATGCTGGATCATAGCACCACATTTAAAACTGTAAGCTTCACTGTCCAAACACATATGGTGTGGACTATGTGTGCCTGGTAAACACATGTGGATCTGGTGAACAGTTATCACTTGTTGACCAACTACAGGAATACTGACCTCAGCGTCTCCAGTTTACAGTGTGGATCCTCCAGTCCAGCAGAGAGCAGCTTCACTCCTGAATCCTTCAGGTCATTGTTACTCAGGTCCAGCTCTCTCAGGTGTGAGGGGTTTGACTTCAGAGCTGAGACCAGAGAAGCACAGCCTTTCTTTGTGACTCCACAGCCTGACAGCCTGCAACGAGATCATCATGACTTCACAAACACACTGGTAATTTAACACCAGTAGTGTAGAAGGACAAGGGTAGATGCATTTGGTTCATATTCCCAAACAACACATAGATTCATCTTCCATCAATGCATTTATTCAATATGTTTTTCAATATACATATTATAATACATATTTTTCTCCAAACATAATATTTCTTCCTGATGAATACTTCTTATATGTCATTTTATTTACTCACAGAGCAGCTCTGGAGGCTTTGACCACTGGCAGCAGCCTCAGAAGAGTTTCCTCTGATCTGGAGAATTTCTTCAGGTCAAACACATCCAGCTCCTTTTCTGAAGTCAGCAATACAAAGGCCAGAGCTGACCACTGTGCAGGTGACAGGTTGGGTTCTGAGAGACTTCCTGATCTCAGGTAGCTTTGGATCTCCTCCACTAGAGAATGGTCATTCAGTTCATTCAGACAGTGGAACAGATTGATGCTCCTCTCTGGAGAGAGATTCTCCCTGATCTTCTTCTTGATGTACTTGACTGTTTCTTCATGGCTCTGTGAGCTGCTTCTTGTCTTTGTCAGTAGACCTCGTAAGTGGCTTTTCAAAACCTTAAAAATCCTATTACTTCAATTTCTCAAACATATGACTATTTTACAGCTATTTAAAGACAAGACTCTCGTTAATCTAACCACACTGTCCGATTTCAAAAAGGCTTTACAACGAAAGCAAAACATTAGATTATGTCAGCAGAGTACCAAGCCAGAAATAATCAGACACCCATTTTTCAAGCTAGCATATAATGTCACCAAAACCCAGAAGACAGCTAAATGCAGCACTCACCTTTGATGATATTCATCAGATGACAACCCTAGGACATTATGTTATACAATACATGCATGTTTTGTTCAATCAAGTTAATATTTATATCAAAAACCAGCTTTTTACATTAGCATGTGACGTTCAGAACTAGCATACCCCCCGCAAACTTCCGGGGAATTCGCTAACATTTTACTAAATTACTCACGATAAACGTTCACAAAAAGCATAACAATTATTTTAAGAATTATAGATACAGACCTCCTCTATGCACTCGATATGTCCGATTTTAAAATAGCTTTTTGGTGAAAGCATATTTTGCAATATTCTAAGTACATAGCCCAGGCATCACGGGCTAGCTATTTAGACACCCGGCAAGTTTAGAACTCACCATAATCATATTTACTATTATAAAAGTTTGATTACCTTTTGTTGTCTTCGTCAGAATGCACTCCCAGGACTGCTACTTCAATAACAAATGTTGGTTTGGTCCAAAATAATCCATCGTTATATCCGAATAGCGGCGTTTTGTTCGTGCGTTCCAGACACTATCCGAAATGGGAAAGAAGGGTCGTGCGCATAGCGCAATCCGTGACAAAAAAAATCTAAATATTCCATTACCGTACTTCGAAGCATGTCAACCGCTGTTTAAAATCCATTTTTATGCCATTTTTCTCGTAGAAAAGCGATAATATTCTGACCGGGAATGTCCATTTAGCTAAACAGAGGAAAGTAAACAAAGCTTTCGGTCGACGCGGGCACGAGCCTGAGTCTCACAGTACTGTAACCAGCCACTACCCAAACGCGCTACTTTTTTTCAGCCAGAGCCTGCAAAGCCACGATTCAGCTTTTTACCGCCTTCTGAGACCCTATGGCAGCCGTAGGAAGTGTCACGGGACAGCTAAGATCCTCACACTTCAATAAACAGAGACAAGAAGAACGACACCTTGTCAGACAGGCCACTTCCTGAATGAAACCTTCTCACATTTTTGCCTGCCAAATGAGTTCTGTTATACTCACAGACACCATTCAAACAGTTTTAGAAACTTTAGGGTGTTTTCTATCCATATGTAATAAGTATATGCATATTCTAGTTACTGGTAGGAGTGGTAACCAGATTAAATCGGGTACGTTTTTATCCAGCCGTGTCAATACTGCCCCCTATCCCCAACAGGTTAACAGTTTCATAAATTCATTGTAATTAACTTAATCATTATGACACACCCCTCTCTATTGTCATTGGTTGCACTAATTGCACTGTTTGTCTACATAACCTGGTTCAAGTATTGATGACATCACCCTGAAGAAGGCACAGTGATGCTGAAACGTTGGTAAATACCCAATAAATGACTGGGAGTTTATATATGGAGTGTGGGATTCTCTTTATTTTGATAGTTTATAACTCTTATGTAGTTGCCATCTTTTTGTGTTTTTCAGGCAGCCTGGGAAAGAACTGAAAAAACTCACTAAAGAGTCAAGACAGAGACACCAGAAAGACCAAAGAAGACTTGGACGCAACATCAGAGGACAGAGAGGGATGTTCAGAACACACTCAGTCTGGTCAGTTGGTGAGGGTAGACTTGGAGGCTGCTTACCTGACATGGAGGAAGTCCCCCCTCCTCTCCCCTACCTTCCCTATGCCCCCACTCCTCTCCCCTACCTTCCCTATACCCCCCTCCTCTCCCCTACCTTCCCTATACCCCCTCCTCTCCCCTACCTTCCCTATACCCCCTCCTCTCCTACCTTCCCTATACCCCCTCCTCTCCCCTACCTTCCCTATACCCCCCCTCCTCTCTCCTACCTTCCCTATACCCCCTCCTCTCACCTACCTTCCCTATGCCCCCTCCTCTCCCCTACCTTCCCTATCCCCCCCTCCTCTCCCATACCTTCCCTATACCCCCCCTCTCCCCTACCTTCCCTATACCCCCCTCCTCTCCCCTAACTTCCCTATACCCCCTCCTCTCCCCTACCTTCCCTATACCCCCCTCCTCTCCCCTACCTTCCCTATACCCCCCTCCTCTCCCCTACCTTCCCTATACCCCCCTCCTCTCCCCTACCTTCCCTATACCCCCTCCTCTCCCCTACCTTCCCGATACCCCCTCCTCTCCCCTACCTTCCCTATACCCCCCTCCTCTCCCCTACCTTCCCTATACCCCCCTCCTCTCCCCTACCTTCCCTATACCCCCCTCCTCTCCCCTACCTTCCCTATACCCCCTCCTCTCCCCTACCTTCCCTATACCCCCCTACCTTCCCTATACCCCCTCCTCTCCCCTACCTTCCCTATACCCCCTCCTCTCCCCTACCTTCCCTATACCCCCCTCCTCTCCCCTACCTTCCCTACACCCCCTCCTCTCCCCTACCTTCCCTATACCCCCCCTCCTCTCCCCTACCTTCCCTATACCCCCTCCTCTCCCCTACCTTCCCTAAACCCCCCTCCTCTCCCCTACCTTCCCTATACCCCCCTCCTCTCCCCTACCTTCCCTATACCCCCCTCCTCTCCCCTACCTTCCCTATACCCCCTCCTCTCCCCAACCTTCCCTATACCCCCCTCCTCTCCCCTACCTTCCCTATACCCCCTCCTCTCCCCTACCTTCCCTATACCCCCTCCTCTCCCCTACCTTCCCTAAACCCCCCTCCTCTCCCCTACCTTCCCTATACCCCCTCCTCTCCCCTACCTTCCCTAAACCCCCCTCCTCTCCCCTACCTTCCCTATACCCCCTCCTCTCCCCTACCTTCCCTATACCCCCTCCTCTCCCCTACCTTCCCTAAACCCCCCTCCTCTCCCCTACCTTCCCTATACCCCCTCCTCTCCCCTACCTTCCCTATACCCCCCTCCTCTCCCCTACCTTCCCTATGCCCCCCCCTCTCCCTACCTTCCCTATACCCCCCTCCTCTCCCCTACCTTCCCTATACCCCCTCCTATCCCCTACCTTCCCTATACCCCCTCCTCTCCCCTACCTTCCCTATACCCCCTCCTCTCCCCTACCTTCCCTATACCCCCTCCTCTCCCCTACCTTCCCTATACCCCCCTCCTCTCCCCTACCTTCCCTCTACCCCCCTCCTCTCCCCTACCTTCCCTATACCCCCCTCCTCTCCCCTACCTTCCCTATACCCCCCTCCTCTCCCCTACCTCCCCTATACCCCCTCCTCTCCCCTACCTTCCCTATACCCCCTCCTCTCCTCTACCTTCCCTATACCCCCCTCCTCTCCCCTACCTTCCCTATACCCCCTCCTCTCCCCTACCTTCCCTATACCCCCTCCTCTCCCCTACCTTCCCTATACCCCCTCCTCTCCCCTACCTTCCCTATACCCCCTCCTCTCCCCTACCTTCCCTATACCCCCCTCCTCTCCCCTACCTTCCCTATACCCTCCTCCTCTCCCCTACCTTCCCTCTACCCCCCTCCTCTCCTCTACCTTCCCTCTACCCCCCCCCCCCCCTATTATGTTGGACCATCATGTTTATTTGTTTGAATCTTGTCTTTGTTTGTGATCAGGTTAGAAGAGAATGACTCCTCAACCCAAGAGGCCCTGGAGCAGCTGTGATCAGGTTAGAAGAGAATGACTCCTCAACCCAAGAGGCCCTGGAGCAGCTGTGATTAGGTTAGAAGAGAATGACTCCTCAACCCAAGAGGCCCTGGAGCAGCTGTGATCAGGTTAGAAGAGAATGACTCCTCAACCCAAGAGGCCCTGGAGCAGCTGTGATCAGGTTAGAAGAGAATGACTCCTCAACCCAAGAGGCCCTGGAGCAGCTGTGATCAGGTTAGAAGAGAATGACTCCTCAACCCAAGAGGTCCTGGAGCAGCTGTGAGAGAGCATCAGTGTGGGAGCATTTGGGAACATTTAAAGAAGGTGTCACGTCCTGACCAGTATAAGGGTTATTTGTATTGTAGTTTGGTCAGGACGTGGCAGAGGGTATTTGTTTTATGTGGTTCGGGGTGGTGGTTTGCTTAGAAGGGTGTTTGATTTATTATTTCTGGGTTTTGGGTTATGTTTTTTGAATTTCTATGTTCTCTCTAGTTTAGTATTTCTATGTTAGGTATTTGGGTGTTGAACTCTCAATTGGAGGCAGGTCGTTGTGTCTTTTTTGGTGTATGTGTTTATTTTTGGTTCACCTTCTTTGCCAATTAAATCAAAAAATAAGATTAGTGCACATTTCCCCGCTGCGTCTTGGTCCGCTTTATCCGACGCCAACCGTTACAGAAGGTTCCTGGCAAAGAGGATTGACAGTTACGTAAAGGGTCAGAGCCACTGAGTGGACAAAATATAAAGGATACCTTCCTAATATTGAGTTACGCCTGGTCAGTTTGTCATGGAAAGAAAGGTGTCCTTAATGTTTTGTGTTAATTACATAATAATTATACATTTATGGAATGTTTTATGTAGCCTATTGTTTTCTATTTATTCAACCTGCCATCTACCCACCTGGGGACTAAGGGTTATGAGAGAACCCCCACATCACTAGCTTCTCTTTATTCAACCTGCCATCTACCCACCTGGGGACTGAGGGTTATGAGAGAACCCCCACTTCACTAGCTTCTCTTTATTCAACCTGCCATCTACCCACCTGGGGACTGAGGGTTATGAGAGAACCCCCACATCACTAGCTTCTCTTTATTCAACCTGCCATCTACCCACCTGGGGACTGAGTGTTATGAGAGAACCCCCACATCACTAGCTTCTCTTTATTCAACCTGCCATCTACCCACCTGGGGACTGAGGGTTATGAGAGAACCCCCACATCACTAGCTTCTCTTTATTCAACCTGCCATCTACCCACCTGGGGACTGAGGGTTATGAGAGAACCCCCACATCACTAGCTTCTCTTTATTCAACCTGCCATCTACCCACCTGGGGACTGAGGGTTATGAGAGAACCCCCACATCACTAGCTTCTCTTTATTCAACCTGCCTTCTACCCACCTGGGGACTGAGGGTTATGAGAGAACCCCCACATCACTATCTTGCATGTTCTGCAGCCTTGTAAAGATAAGGAGGGGACGACTGGGAGGCAGGTTGGCATGTATTGTCATGAATCTTGCCCTGGAGGCAGGTTGGCATTTATTGTCATGAATCTTGCCCTGGAGGCAGGTTGGCATTTATTGTCATGAATCTTGCCCTGGAGGCAGGTTAGCATTTATTGTCATGAATCTTGCCCTGGAGGCAGTTCAGCAAAGTATTCCCTAGCTGGCACAGGCACAAAGTAATACAATCAGATTTTAATCCTAACCTCAACCCTAACCACACTGCTAATCCTTCCCTTAAATTAAGACCATAAAACAACATTATTTTCAACAGCCATTTCTGACTTTGCAGCTGACATATCTAGAAGAAAAATCTCACAGTTCTGCCTCCAGGTCAAGATTCATGCCAAACGTCAACATGAGACAGGGAGAAGCAATGTAAAAATCAATAACGAAATTGTTTTCACAATTAACATGCTTTTTCTTGTTTCAAGTATGTTTTATTATGAAAAGTACAATATAACCATGTATACTTGTACAACTATGAAGTGTATGTCCACATATAATTGTACAATTGGTTTTTCCAACATAAAAGACAAGAAATGATCACATTGGTATTTTAACGGTGTTATTGTAAGAGTTTAAATGTTTAAACAGAGGATACATCTAAAACAGGATAAAACAAGTGCACTATGTTGTGAGAATGTTACTTTAACGTCGACTCATAACGTCACACTATAACTTCATGGGAGTCTTGTGGAAAGACTGCATGTTGTTTTGGGTGGCTTGAGTGACGTCTTCATCAACATTTTGCAGAATATTCCGGTAATATTTTCACCTCTTGTCGGCTGCAGACATTCATAAGGAGTTCCAGTAGTTTATTTGCCATTTGCAGGTATTAAAAGTAATACATACATTGTAATTCCTTGTTGGATCTCTCTCACATACAGGACAGTACATACCAGAGGAGGCTGCTGAGGGGAGGACGGCTCATAATAATGTCTGGAACAGAGTGAATGAAATGGAACACATGGAAACCACGTGTTTGATACCATTCCACTTATTCCACTCCAGCCATTACAAGCCTGTCCTCCCTAAATAAGGTCCCACCAACCTCCTGTGGTACAAACACAAACAGTAAAATATATCATAAAAAATGCAAAGTGGTAAAAGATCAGAAAATATTACAAGCCTGTCACGTGTGAGTGTCCAGTGTGTGTGTGTGTCCAGTGTGTGTGTGTGTGTGTGTGTGTGTCCAGTTATTATTTCAGGGACACTGAAGAGTCAACATAATCAACCCTAAACCCTGGATAGAGGGGCTCAGTGAATGTGGAGGTGAATGTGATCAGGTGGGTCAGTGTGTCAGAGGAGGCTCTATAGAAGGACAGAGTGCCGGCTGACCAGTCCAGATACACTCCTACTCTGTGGGATCTGGAGGAGGGGACGTCTATGGTAGTGGAGTTATTATTATGCCAGGCAATGTATCTGTTGTCAGAGCAGAACAGACTCCAGGACTTGTCATTGTATCCAAGACAACAGTCATCACCCCATCCTCTCCTGCTGATTCCTTTATATGTCACTCCTATACCAGCCCCCATTATCCCACCACTCCACTCTACCTCCCAGTAACAGCGCCCAGTCAGACCCTCTCTACACAGCACCTGTTCACAGTCCTCAAATCTCTCTGGGTGATCAGGATACGGCTGCTCCTCTCTCCTACCTGTCACCTTTCTGTTCTCCTCAGACAGAGAGAGGAGTCTGTGTACTGTGTTTAGGTCCAGTGTGAGATCACAGACATCTGATGGATGAAACCAGACACAATATTAGAAATCATCATCATTCACATTAGAATGTTAACTCACTTTTCACTAATTCATTTAATGTAGATGTTTCTAGGTATCAAAAGGAGAAGTTAAGGTAACTTGAGACTTGTTGAATGATCATATGTTATACTGTATGGTAATATAAAACACACTTATTCACATTAATTACACACACACACACACACACACACACAGTCATATCAACTCTTTGTAAACGTTGGTGTCCCTGATTTGTGCTTCTGTAGAACTACAGATGATATTTAACATGACCAAGTCAGTAATGATGGTGGTCTTTGACTTAACTTGAATTAAGACTTATTCTTAGTCATATTCTTCACAGCAGTCAACACTCACATTTTCTAAGTCCAGGTTTCATTCTGTTCTCTCCACCATGTTCCACACTGTAGCGGTAAGCAGAAAAACAGACAGTCATTGAGGGATACACCTGAACACACACACACACACACACACACACACACATACACACACACACACACACACACACACACACACACACACACACACACACACACACACACACACAGGACAAATACACACACACACACACACACACACACACACACACACACACACACACACAGGTCAAGCGTTGGTAAGAGCGTTTTCAGTGTTTGTGTCCAGTGTGTGTGTGAGTCCAGTGTGTGTGAGTCCAGTGTGTGTGTGTGTGTGTGTGTGTGTGTGTGTGTGTGTGTGAGTCCAGTGTGTGTGTGTGTGTAAGTCCAGTGTGTGAGTCCAGTGTGTGTGTGTGTCTGTGTGTGTGTGAGTCCAGCGTGTGTGTGTGTGTGTGTGTGTGTGTGTGTGTGTGTGTGTGTGTGTGTGTGTGTGTGAGTCCAGTGTGTGTGTGTGTGTGAGTCCAGTATGTGTGTGTGTGTGTCCAGTGTGTGTGTGTGTGTGTGTGTGTCCAGTGTGTGTCCAGTGTGTGTGTGTGTCCAGTGTGTGTCCAGTGTGTGTCCAGTGTGTGTGTCCAGTGTGTGTGTCCAGTGTGTGTGTGTGTCCAGTGTGTGTGTGTGTCCAGTGTGTGTGTGTGTGTGTGTGTGTGTGTGTCCAGTGTGTGTGTGTGTGTGTCCAGTGTGTGTGTGTGTGTGTGTGTCCAGTGTGTGTGTGTGTGTGTCCAGTGTGTGTGTGTCCGTGTGTGTCCAGTGTGTGTGTGTCCGTGTGTGTCCAGTGTGTGTGTGTCCGTGTGTGTCCAGTGTGTGTGTGTGTGTGTGTGTGTGTCCAGTGTGTGTGTGTGTGTGTGTGTGTCCAGTGTGTGTGTGTGTGTGTGTGTCCAGTGTGTGTGTGTGTGTGTGTGTCCAGTGTGTGTGTGTGTGTGTGTGTCCAGTGTGTGTGTGTGTGTGTGTGTGTGTGTGTGTGTGTCCAGTGTGTGTGTGTGTGTGTGTGTGTGTCCAGTGTGTGTGTGTGTGTGTCCAGTGTGTGTGTGTGTGTGTGTGTGTGTGTGTGTGTGTGTGTGTGTGTGTGTGTGTGTGTGTGTGTGTGTCCAGTGTGTGTGTGTGTGTGTGTATCCAGTGTGTGTGTGTGTGTGTGTGTGTGTCCAGTGTGTGTGTGTGTGTCCAGTGTGTGTGTCCAGTGTGTGTGTGTGTGTGTGTCCAGTGTGTGTGTCCAGTGTGTGTCCAGTGTGTGTGTGTCCAGTGTGTGTGTGTGTGTGTGTGTGTGTGTGTGTGTGTGTCCAGTGTGTGTGTGTGTGTGTGTGTGTCCAGTGTGTGTGTGTGTGTGTGTGTGTGTGTCCAGTGTGTGTGTGTGTGTGTGTGTGTGTCCAGTGTGTGTGTGTGTGTGTGTGTGTGTGTGTGTCCAGTGTGTGTGTTTGTGTGTGTGTGTGTGTGTGAGTCCAGTGTGTGTGTGTGTGAGTCCAGTGTGTGTGTGTGTGAGTCCAGTGTGTGTGTGTGTGAGTCCAGTGTGTGTGTGTGTGTGTGTGTGAGTCCAGTGTGTGTGTGTGTGTGTGTGTGTGTGTGTGTGAGTCCAGTGTGTGTGTGTGTGTGTGTGTGTGTGTGTGTGTGAGTCCAGTGTGTGTGTGTGTGTGTGTGTGTGTGTGTGTGAGTCCAGTGTGTGTGTGTGTGTGTGTGTGTGTGTGTGTGAGTCCAGTGTGTGTGTGTGTGTGTGTGTGTGTGTGTGTGTGTGAGAGAGTCCAGTGTGTGTGTGTGTGTGTGTGTGTGTGTGAGTCCAGTGTGTGTGTGTGTGTGTGTGTGTGTCCAGTGTGTGTGAGTCCAGTGTGAGTGAGTCAAGTGTGTGTGTGTCCAGTGTGTGTGTGTGTGTGTGTGTGTGTGTGTGTGTGTGTGTGTGTGTGTGTGTGTGTGTGAGTCCAGTGTGTGTGAGTCCAGTGTGTGTGAGTCCAGTGTGTGTGAGTGTGTCCAGTGTGTGTGAGTGTGTCCAGTTTGAGTGTGTCCTGTGTGAGTGTGTCCTGTGTGAGTGTGTCCTGTGTGAGTGTGTCCTGTGTGAGTGTGTCCAGTGTGTGTGTGAGTCCAGTGTGTGTGTGAGTCCAGTGTGTGTGAGTCCAGTGTGTGTGAGTCCAGTGTGTGTGAGTCCAGTGTGTGTGAGTCCAGTGTGAGTGAGTCAAGTGTGTGTGTGTCCAGTGTGTGTGTGTGTGTGTGTGTGTGTGTGCCTCCAGTGTGTGTGCCTCCAGTGTGTGTGAGTGTGTCCAGTGTGAGTGTGTCCAGTGTGAGTGTGTCCAGTGTGAGTGTGTCCAGTGTGAGTGTGTCCAATGTGTCCAGTGTGAGTGTCCAGTGTGAGTGTCCAGTGTGTGTGTGTGTGAGTGTGTCCAGTGTGTGTGTGTGAGTGTGTCCATTGTGTGTGTGTGTGAGTGTGTCCAGTGTGTGTGTGTGAGTGTGTCCAGTGTGTGTGTGTGTGTGAGAGTGTCCAGTGTGTGTGTCCAGTGTGTGAGTGTCCAGTGTGTGTGTCCAGTGTGTGTGTGTGTGTGAGAGTGTGTGTGTCCAGTGTGTGTGTGTGAGAGTGTGTGTGTCCAGTGTGTGTGTGTGTGAGTGTGTGTGTCCAGTGTGTGTGTGTGAGAGTGTGTGTGTCCAGTGTGTGTGTGTGAGAGTGTGTGTGTCCAGTGTGTGTGTGTGTGTGTGAGAGTGTGTGTGTCCAGTGTGTGTGTGTGTGAGAGTGTGTGTGTCCAGTGTGTGTGTGTGTGTGAGAGTGTGTGTGTCCAGTGTGTGTGTGTGTGAGAGTGTGTGTGTCCAGTGTGTGTGTGTGTGAGAGTGTGTGTGTCCAGTGTGTGTGTGTGTGTGAGAGTGTGTGTGTCCAGTGTGTGTGTGTGAGAGTGTGTGTGTCCAGTGTGTGTGTGTGAGAGTGTGTGTGTCCAGTGTGTGTGTGTGTGAGAGTGTGTGTGTCCAGTGTGTGTGTGTGAGAGTGTGTGTGTCCAGTGTGTGTGTGAGAGAGTGTGTGTGTCCAGTGTGTGTGTGTGAGAGTGTGTTTGTCCAGTGTGTGTGTGAGAGAGTGTGTGTGTCCAGTGTGTGTGTGAGAGAGTGTGTGTGTCCAGTGTGTGTGTGTGTCCAGTGTGTGTGTCCAGTGTGTGTGTCCAGTGTGTGTGAGAGTGTGTGTGTCCAGTGTGTGTGTGAGAGTGTGTGTGTCCAGTGTGTTTGTGTGTCCAGTGTGTGTCCAGTGTGTGTCCTGTGTGTGTGTGTGTCCTGTGTGTGTGTGTGTCCTGTGTGTGTGTGTGTGTCCTGTGTGTGTGTGTGTGTCCTGTGTGTGTGTGTGTGTCCTGTGTGTGTGTGTGTGTGTGTCCTGTGCGTGTGTGTGTGTCCTGTGTGTGTGTGTGTGTGTCCTGTGTGTGTGTGTGTGTGTGTCCTGTGTGTGTGTGTGTGTGTCCTGTGTGTGTGTGTGTGTGTCCTGTGTGTGTGTGTGTGTGTGTCCTGTGTGTGTGTGTGTGTCCTGTGTGTGTGTGTGTGTGTGTGTGTGTGTGTGTGTGTCCTGTGTGTGTGTGTGTGTGTCCTGTGTGTGTGTGTCCTGTGTGTGTGTGTGTGTGTCCTGTGTGTGTGTGTGTGTCCTGTGTGTGTGTGTGTGTCCTGTGTGTGTGTGTCCTGTGTCTTAACCAGCCTGAAAAGTCCATCATGTCTGATATGAACATTGACATAAACCCTCTACATACTTGAGTTTCTCCAGTCTGCAGTGTGGATCCTCCAGTCCAGCAGAGAGCAGTCTGACTCCTGAGTCTCCTGGGTGATTGTAGCTCAGGTCCAGCTCTCTCAGGTGTGAGGGGTTTGACCTCAGAGCTGAGACCAGAGAAGCACAGCCTTCCTCTGTGACTAGACAGCCTGACAGCCTGCAAAGAGTCAAATCAAATTAAAATCACACTGCTATTCTTTGGTGGTGAAAATAGTGGCAGTATATTTCTTCAACATATTCAGATACATCAGTGTCCTGAAACCTGCCATATCTACTCATAAATTAAAGTATCATATTATAAATTACAAATTATCAAAGTTTTGCCTGCAGATAGAAACATGTATAATACAAATATTTGAGTAGACTGACCAGACCAGTTTAAAAGCAGTATCAGTCAAAAGACAGACAGTGAGGTATCAGATTTAGATTGTATTGAGTACAGTCCACACCATATCTATTTTGACAGTGAAGATAACATTTTAAATGTGGGTTTAAACTCCAACATTTTGGATTTCAGATCAAATGTTTCATATGAGGTGACAGTATATAATCTCACCTTTTATTTGAGGATATTTTCATACATATCTGTTTCACCATTTAGAAAAATGAAAGCACTTTATGTATCTAGTCCCCCTATTTGAATAGGTCATAAGTATTCTGAGCAATTCACTCATAGTGTATTAAAATAGTCAAAAGTTTAGTATTTGGTCCCATATTTTTTGACTGCAACGACTACATCAAGCCTGTGACTGCCATGATTGAGAAAGATCATGAATAATAATGAGTGAGAGAGTTACAGAGGCTACAACAGAAGATGCTAACCTCTCACCATTACCAATAACAGAGGCTACAACAAAACATGCTAACCTCTCACCATTACCAATAACAGAGGCTACAACAAAACATGCTAACCTCTCACCATTACCAATAACAGAGGCTACAACAAAACATGCTAACCTCTCACCATTACCAATAACAGAGGCTACAACAAAACATGCTAACCTCTCACCATTACCAATAAAAGAGGCTACAACAAAACATGCTAACCTCTCACCATTACCAATAACAGAGACTACAACAAAACATGCTAACCTCTCACCATTACCAATAACAGAGGCTACAACAAGACAGCTAACCTCTCACCATTACCAATAACAGAGACTACAACAAAACATGCTAACCTCTCACCATTACAAATAACAGAGGCTACAACAAAACATGCTAACCTCTCACCATTACCAATAACAGAGACTACAACAAAACATGCTAACCTCTCACCATTACCATTAACAGAGGCTATAACAAAACATGCTAACCTCTCACCATTACCAATAACAGAGGATACAACAAAACATGCTAACCTCTCACCATTAACATTAACAGAGGCTATAACAAAACATGCTAACCTCTCACCATTACCAATAACAGAGGCTACAACAAAACATGCTAACCTCTCACCATTACAAATAACAGAGGCTACAACAAAACATGCTAACCTCTCACCATTACCAATAACAGAGACTACAACAAAACATGCTAACCTCTCACCATTACCATTAACAGAGGCTATAACAAAACATGCTAACCTCTCACCATTACCAATAACAGAGGATACAACAAAACATGCTAACCTCTCACCATTACCATTAACAGAGGCTATAACAAAATATGCTAACCTCTCACCATTACCAATAACAGAGACTACAACAAAACATGCTAACCTCTCACCATTACCAATAACAGAGACTACAACAAAACATGCTAACCTCTCACCATTACCATTAACAGAGGCTATAACAAAACATGCTAACCTCTCACCATTACCAATAACAGAGGATACAACAAAACATGCTAACCTCTCACCATTACCATTAACAGAGGCTATAACAAAACATGCTAACCTCTCACCATTACCAATAACAGAGACTACAACAAAACATGCTAACCTCTCACCATTACCATTAACAGAGGCTATAACAAAACATGCTAACCTCTCACCATTACCAATAACAGAGGATACAACAAAACATGCTAACCTCTCACCATTACCAATAACAGAGGCTACAACAAAACATGCTAACCTCTCACCATTACCAATAACAGAGGCTACAACAAGACAGCTAACCTCTCACCATTACCAATAACAGAGACTACAACAAAACATGCTAACCTCTCACCATTACCAATAACAGAGGCTACAACAAAACATGCTAACCTCTCACCATTACCAATAACAGAGACTACAACAAAACATGCTAACCTCTCACCATTACCATTAACAGAGGCTATAACAAAACATGCTAACCTCTCACCATTACCAATAACAGAGGATAAAACAAAACATGCTAACCTCTCACCATTACCATTAACAGAGGCTATAACAAAACATGCTAACCTCTCACCATTACCAATAAAAGAGACTACAACAAAACATGCTAACCTCTCACCATTACCATTAACAGAGGCTATAACAAAACATGCTAACCTCTCACCATTACCAATAACAGAGGATACAACAAAACATGCTAACCTCTCACCATTACCATTAACAGAGGCTATAACAAAACATGCTAACCTCTCACCATTACCAATAACAGAGGCTACAACAAAACATGCTAACCTCTCACCATTACCAATAACAGAGGCTACAACAAAACATGCTAATCTCTCACCATAACCAATAACAGAGACTACAACAAAACATGCTAACCTCTCACTATTACCAATAACAGAGGCTACAACAAAACATGCTAACCTCTCACCATCACCAATAACAGAGGCTACAGCCATACATGCTAACCTCTAACCATTAACAGAGGCTATAACAAAACATGCTAACCTCTCACTATTACCAATAACAGAGGCTACAACAAAACATGCTAACCTCTCACCATTACCAATAACAGAGACTACAGCCATACATGCTAACCTCTCACCATTACCATTAACAGAGGCTACAACAAAACATGCTAACCTCTCACCATAACCAATAACAGAGGCTACAACAAAACATGCTAACCTCTCACCATTACCAACAACAGAGGCTACAACAAAACATGCTAACCTCTCACCATTACCAATAACAGAGGCTACAACAAAACATGCTAATCTCTCACCATTACCAATAACAGAGGATACAACAAAACATGCTAACCTCTCACCATTACCAATAACAGAGGATACAAAACATGCTAACCTCTCACCATTACCAATAACAGAGGCTACAACAAAACATGCTAACCTCTCACCATTACCAATAACAGAGACTACGGCCATCCATGCTAACCTCTCACCATTACCATTAACAGAGGCTATAACAAAACATGCTAACCTCTCACCATTACCAATAACAGAGGCTACAACAAAACATGCTAACCTCTCACCATTACCAATAACAGAGGCTACAACAAAACATGCTAATCTCTCACCATAACCAATAACAGAGACTACAACAAAACATGCTAACCTCTCACCATTACCAATAACAGAGGATAGAACAAAACATGCTAACCTCTCACCATTACCAATAACAGAGGATACAACAAAACATGCTAACCTCTCACCATTACCAATAACAGAGGATACAAAACATGCTAACCTCTCACCATTACCAATAACAGAGGCTACAGCCATACATGCTAACCTCTCACCATTAACAGAGTCTATAACAAAACATGCTAACCTCTCACCATTACCATTAACAGAGGCTACAGCAAAACATGCTAACCTCTCACCATAATTAATAACAGAGACTACAACAAAACATGCTAACCCCTCACCGTTACCAATAACAGAGGATACAACAAAACATCCTAACATCTCACCATTACCTATAACAGAGGATACAACAAAACATCCTAACCTCTCACCATTACCAATTACAGAGGCTACAACAAAACATGCTAACCTCTCACCATTACCAATAACAGAGGATACAAAACATGCTAACCTCTCACCATTACCAATAACAGAGGCTACAGCCATACATGCTAACCTCTCACCATTAACAGAGGCTATAACAAAACATGCTAACCTCTCACCATTACCATTAACAGAGGCTACAGCAAAACATGCTAACCTCTCACCATAACCTATAACAGAGGATACAACAAAACATGCTAACCTCTCACCATTACCAATTACAGAGGCTACAACAAAACATGCTAACCTCTCACCATTACCAATAACAGAGGATACAAAACATGCTAACCTCTCACCATTACCATTAACAGAGGCTACAGCCATACATGCTAACCTCTCACCATTAACAGAGGCTATAACAAAACATGCTAACCTCTCACCATTACCATTAACAGAGGCTACAGCAAAACATGCTAACCTCTCACCATAACCTATAACAGAGGATACAACAAAACATGCTAACCTCTCACCATTACCAATTACAGAGGCTACAACAAAACATGCTAACCTCTCACCATTACCAATAACAGAGGATACAAAACATGCTAACCTCTCACCATTACCAATAACAGAGGATACAAAACATGCTAACCTCTCACCATTACCAATAACAGAGGCTACAGCCATACATGCTAACCTCTCACCATTAACAGAGGCTATAACAAAACATGATAACCTCTCACCATTACCATTAACAGAGGCTACAGCAAAACATGCTAACCTCTCACCATAATTAATAACAGAGACTACAACAAAACATGCTAACCCCTCACCGTTACCAATAACAGAGGATACAACAAAACATGCTAACCTCTCACCATTACCTATAACAGAGGATACAACAAAACATGCTAACCTCTCACCATTACCAATTACAGAGGCTACAACAAAACATGCTAACCTCTCACCATTACCAATAACAGAGGATACAAAACATGCTAACCTCTCACCATTACCAATAACAGAGGCTACAGCCATACATGCTAACCTCTCACCATTAACAGAGGCTATAACAAAACATGCTAACCTCTCACCATTACCATTAACAGAGGCTACAGCAAAACATGCTAACCTCTCACCATAACCAATAACAGAGACTACAACAAAACATGCTAACCCCTCACCGTTACCAATAACAGAGGATACAACAAAACATGCTAACCTCTCACCATTACCAATAACAGAGACTACAACAAAACATGCTAACCTCTCACCATTACCAATAACAGAGGCTACAACAAAACATGCTAACCTCTCACCATTACCTATAACAGAGGATACAACAAAACATGCTAACCTCTCACCATTACCAATTACAGAGGATACAACAAAACATGCTAACCTCTCACCATTACCAATAACAGAGGCTACAACAAAACATGCTAACCTCTCACCATTACCAATAACAGAGGCTACAACAAAACATGCTAACCTCTCACCATTACCTATAACAGAGGATACAACAAAACATGCTAACCTCTCACCTTTAACCTCAAATAAAAGGTGACATTCTGTACAGTCACCTGATATGAAACATTCTATCTCAAATCCAAAATGCTGGAGCATAGCACCACATTTAAAACTGTAAGCTTCACTATCCAAACACATGTGGTGTGGACTTTGTGTGTCTGGTAAACACATGTGGATCTGGTGAACAGTTATCACTTGTTGACCAACTACAGGAATACTGACCTCAGAGTCTCCAGTCTGCAGTGTGGATCCTCCAGTACAGCAGAGAGCAGCTTCACTCCTGAATCCTTCAGGTCATTGTTACTCAGGTCCAGCTCTCTCAGGTGTGAGGGGTTTGAACTGAGAACTGAGGCCAACACTTTACAGGATGTGTCTGTGAGTTTACAGCCAGTGAGTCTGCCAACACAGAAGAAATACAATGACAGACAGGTTGTATTAAAATGATACGCTTAGCATTCCTTGTTTACGCTGTTACCCGTTTACAAATAATGTGTTGGGTTTGACCTCAGAGCTGAGACCAGAGAAGCACAGCCTTCCTCTGTGACTAGACAGACTGACAGCCTGCCAAGAGCCAAATCATATTAAAACCACACTGCTATTCTTTGGTGGTGAAAATAGTGGCAGTATATTTTTTCAACTTATTCAGATATATCAGTCATGAAACCTGCCATATCTATTCAGAAATTAATGTATCATATTATAAATTACAAATTATCAATGTTTTGCCTGCAGAAAGAAATATTTATAGTACAAATTTTTGAGTAGACTGACCAGACCAGTTTAAAAGCAGTATCAGTCAAAAGACAGACAGTGAGGTATCAGATTTAGATTGTATTGAGTATACAGTCCACACCATATCTATTTTGACAGTGAAGATAACATTTTAAATGTGGCTCTAAACTCCAACATTTTGGATTTCAGATCAAATGTTTCATATGAGGTGACAGTATATAATGTAAACTTTTATTTGAGGATATTTTCATACATATCTGTTTCACCATTTGGAAAAATGAAATCACTTTATGTATCTAGTCCCCCCATTTGATTAAGTCATAAGTATTCTGACCAATTAACTCATAGTGTATTAAAATAGTCAAAAGTTTAGTATTTGGTCCCATATTCTTTGACTGCAATGACTACATCAAGCCTGTGACTGCCATGATTGAGAAAGATCTTGAAAAATAATGAGTGAGAAAGTTACAGAGGCTACAACAAAACATGCTAACCTCTCACCATTACCAATAACAAAGGCTACAACAAAACATGCTAACCTCTCACCATTACCAATAACAGAGGCTTCAACAAAACATGCTAACCTCTCACCATTACCAATAACAGAGGCTTCAACAAAACATGCTAACCTCTCACCATTACCAATAACAGAGACTACAACAAAACATGCTAACCTCTCACCATTACCAATAACAGAGGCTACCACAAAACATGCTAACCTCTCACCATTACCAATAACAGAGGCTACAACAAAACATGCTAACCTCTCACCATTACCAATAACAGAGGCTACAACAAAACATGCTAACCTCTCATCATTACCAATAACAGAGGCTACAACAAAACATGCTAACCTCTCACCATTACCAATAACAGAGGCTACAACAAAACATGCTAACCTCTCACCATTAACAGAGGCTACAACAAAACATGCTAACCTCTCACCATTACCAATAACAGAGGCTACAACAAAACATGCTAACCTCTCACCATTACCTATAACAGAGGCTACAACAAAACATGCTAACCTCTCACCATTACCAATAACAGAGGCTACAACAAAACATGCTAACCTCTCACCATTAGCTATAACAGAGGAGGTCTGATCTTTGTGCCTCTGTAACTTTCTCATTTGTCATTATTCACGATTAATTCCTGATTATTCATAATCATGGTAGCATCCACATGAATGTAGAAGTGTTCAGAAACATCTTCTATTCTTACTGACAATACAAGTGAAGTGACTCCAAAATGACAGGACATTATTCACCATTCAGTTTCTATTAGGAAACACATCATCCAAAACACAACCAAGACAAACTGTAAATGCATTCAACAAGTTAGTAGAATCACAAGCTTGATGTAATCACTGCAGGCATGGAATACTGGACCCAACACTAAACTTTTGACTAAATGAATTTGTCCAAATAATTAAGACTTCTTCAAATGGGAGAACTAAACTCAGCAAAAAAACTCACTGTCATTTGTGTTTATTTTCAGCAAACTTAACACGTGTAAATATTTGTTTGAACATAACAACATTCAACAACTGAGACATAAACTGAACAAGTTCCACAGACATGTGACTAACAGAAATGGAATAATGTGTCCCTGAACAAAGTGGGAGGGTCAAAATCAAAAGTAACAGTCAGTATCTGGTGTGGCCACCAGCTGCATCAAGAACTGCAGTGCATCTCTTCCTCATGGACTGCACCAGATTTGCCAGTTCTTGATGTGAGTTGTTACCCCACTCTTCCAGCAAGGCACCTGCAAGTTCCTGGACATTTTTTGTGGGAATGGTCCTAGCCCTCACCCTCCGTTCCAACAGGTCCCAGACGTGCTCAATGTGATTGAGATCCGGGCTCTTTGCTAGCCATGGCAGAACACTGGCATTCCTGTCTTGCAGGAAATCACGCACAGAACAAGCTGTATGGCTGGTGGCATTGTCATGCTGGAGGGTCATGTCAGGAAGAGCCTGCAGGAAGGGTACCACATGAGAGAGGAGGATGTCTTCCCTGTAACGCACAGCGTTGAGATTGCCTGCAATGACAACAAGCTCAGTCCGATGATGCTGTGACACACAGCCCCAGACCATGACGGACCCTCCACCTCCAAATCAATCCCGTTCCAGAGTACAGGCCTCGGTGTAACGCTAATTCCTTCGACGATAAACGCGAATCCGACCATCACCCCTGGTGAGCCAAAACCTCGACTCGTCAGTGAAGAGCACTTTTTGCCAGTCCTGTCTGGTCCAGCGACGGTGGGTTTGTGCCCATAGGCGACGTTGTTGCCGGTGATGTCTGGTGAGGACCTGCCTTACAACAGGTCTACAAGCCCTCAGTCCAGCCTATCTCAGCCTGTTGCGGACAGTCTGAGCACTGATGGAGGGATTGTGCATTCCTGGTGTAACTCGGGCAGTTGTTGCCATCTTGTACCTGTCCCGCAGGTGTGATGTTCGGATGTACCGATCCTGCGCAGGTGTTGTTACACGTGGTCTGCCACTGCAAGGACAATCAGCTGTCCGTCCTGTCTCCCTGTAGCACTGTCTTAGGCATCTCATAGTACGGACATTGCAATGTATTGCCCTGGCCACATCTGCAGTCCTTGTGCCTCCTTGCAGCATGGCTAAGGCACGTTCACGCAGATGAGCAGGGACCCTGGGCAACTTTCTTTTGGTGTTTTTCAGAGTCAGTAGAAAGGCCTCTTTCGTGTCCTAAGTTTTCATAACTGTGACCTTAATTGCCTACCGTCTGTAAGCTGTTAGTGTCTTAACGACCATTCCACAGGTGCATGTTCATTATTGTTTATGGTTCATTGAACAAGCATGGGAAACAGTGCTTAAACCCTTTTCAATAAAGATCTGTGAAGTTAATTGGATTTTTATGAATTATCTTTGAAAGACAGGGTCCTGAAAAAGGGATGTTTCTTTTTTTGCTGAGTTTAGATGCATAAAGTGCTTTCATATCTAAACGGTAAAAAATAAAGTCTTGGCCAAAAGTTTTGAGAATGACACAAATATTAATTTTCACAAAGTCTGCTGCCTCAGTTTGTATGATGGCAATTTGCGTATACTCCAGAATGTTATGAAGAGTGATCAGATGAATTGCAAATGATTGGCAAGTCCCTCTTTGCCATGCAAATGAACTGAATCCCCCAAAAAACATTTCCACTGCATTTCAGCCCTGCCACAAAAGGAACAGCTGACATCATGTCAGTGATTCTCTCGGTAACACAGGTGTGAGTGTTGACGAGGACAAGGCTGGAGATCTCTCTGTCATGCTGATTGAGTTCGGATAACAGACTGGAAGCTTCAAAAGGAGGGTGGTGCTTGGAATCATTGTTCTTCCTCGGTCAAACATGGTTACCTGCAAGGAAACACGTGTCGTCATCATTGCTTTGCACAAAAAGGGCTTCACAGGCAAGGATATTGCTGCCAGTAAGATTGCACCTAAATCAACCATTTATCGGATCATCAAGAACTTCAAGGAGAGCGGTTCAATTGTTGTGAAGAAGGCTTCAGGGCGCCCAAGAAAGTCCAGCAAACGCCAGGACCGTCTCCTAAAGTTGATTCAGCTGCGGGATCGGGGCACCACCAGTACAGAGCTTGCTCAAGAATGGCAGCAGGCAGGTGTGAGTGCATCTGCACGCACAGTGAGGCGAAGACTTTCGGAGGATGGCCTGGTGTCAAGAAGGTCAGCAAAGAAGCCACTTCTCTCCAGGAAAAATATCAGGGACAGACTGATATTCTGCAAAAGGTACAGGGATTGGACTGCTGAGGACTGGGGTAAAGTCATTTTCTCTGATGAATCCCCTTTCCGATTGTTTGGGGCATCCGGAAAAAAACTTGTCCGGAGAAGACAAGGTGAGCACTATCATCAGTCCTGTGTCATGCCAACAGTAAAGCATCCTGAGACCATTCATGTGTGGGGTTGCTTCTCAGCCAAGGGAGTGGGCTCACTCACAATTTTGCCAAAGAACACAGCCATGAATAAAGAATGGTACCAACACATCCTCCGAGAGCAACTTCTCCCAACCATCCAGGAACAGTTTGGTGACGAACAATGCCTTTTCCAGCATGATGGAGCACCTTGCCATAAGGCAAAAGTGATAACTAAGTGGCTCTGGGAACAAAACATCGATATTTTGGGTCCATGGCCAGGAAACTCCCCAGACCTTAATCCCATTGAGAACTTGTGGTCAATCCTCAAGAGGCAGGTGGACAAACAAAAACCCACAAATTCCGACAAACTCCAAGCATTGATTACGCAAGAATGGGCTGCCATCAGTCAGGATGTGGCCCAAAGTTAATTGACAGCATGCCAGGGCGGATTGCAGAGGTCTTGAAAGAGAAGGGTCAACACTACAAATATTGACTCATTGCTTCAACTTCATGTGATTGTCAATAAAAGCCTTTGACACTTATGAAATTCTTCTAATTATACTCCAGTATCCCACAGTAAAATCTGACTAAAATATCTAAAGACAATGAAGCAGCGGACTTTGTGAAAAATAATATTTTTGTCATTCTCAAAACTTTTGGCCATAACTGTATATGTATGAATACCTTTAAATAAAAGGTGACATTCTGTACTGTCACCTAATATGAAACATTCTATCTCAAATCCAGAATGCTGGAGCATAGCACCACATTTAATACTATAAGCTTCACTGTTCAAACACATGTGGTGTGGACTATGTGTGTCTGGTAAACATGTGGATCTGGTGAACAGTTATCCCTTGTTGACCAACTACAGGAATACTGACCTCAGAGTCTCCAGTTTACAGTGGGGATCCTCCAGTCCAGCACAGAGCAGCTTCACCCCTGAATCCTTCAGGTCATTGTTACTCAGGTCCAGCTCTCTCAGGTGTGAGGGGTTTGAACTGAGAACTGAGGCCAACACTTTCCAGGATGTGTCTGTGATTTTACAGCCAGTGAGTCTGTAATCACAGAAGAAATACAATGACAGACAGGTTGTATTAAAATGATACGCTTAGCTTTCCCTGTTTGCGCTGTTACCCGTTTACAAATAATGTGTTGGGTTTGACCACAGAGCTGAGACCAGAGAAGCACAGCCTTCCTCTGTGACTAGACAGCCTGACAGCCTGCAAAGAGTCAAATCATATTAAAATCACACTGCTATTCTTTGGTGGTGAAAATAGTGGCAGTATATTTCTTCAGATAGAAACATGTATAGTACAAATATTTGAGTAGACTCACCAGACCAGTTTAAAAAGCAGTATCAGTCAAAAGACAGACAGTGAGGTATCAGATTTAGATTGTATTGAGTATACAGTCCACACCATATCTATTTTGACAGTGAAGCAAACATTTTAAATGTGGCTCTATACTCCAACATTTAGGATTTTAGATCAAATGTTTCATATGAGGTGACAGTATATAATGTCACCTTTTATTTGAGGGTATTTTAATACATACAGTTGAAGTCAGAAGTTTACATACAGTGGGGCAAAAAAGTATTTAGTCAGCCACCAATTGTGCAAGTTCTCCCACTTAAAAAGATGAAAATCACATTGTAGGATTTTTAATGAATTTATTTGCAAATTATGGTGGAAAATAAGTATTTGGTCAATAACAAAAGTTTATCTCAATACTTTGTTATATACCCTTTGTTGGCAATGACACAGGTCAAATGTTTTCTGTAAGTCTTCACAAGGTTTTCACACACTGTTGCTGGTATTTTGGCCCATTCCTCCATGCAGATCTCCTCTAGAGCAGTGATGTTTTGGGGCTGTCGCTGGGCAACACGGACTTTCAACTCCCTCCAAAGATTTTCTACGGGGTTGAGATCTGGAGACTGGCTAGGCCACTCGAGGACCTTGAAATGCTTCTTACGAAGCCACTCCTTCGTTGCCCGGGCGGTGTGTTTGGGATCATTGTCATGCTGAAAGACCCAGCCACGTTTCATCTTCAATGCCCTTGCTGATGGAAGGAAGTTTTCACTCAAAAACATGGCCCCATTCATTCTTTCCTTTACACGGATCAGTCGTCCTGGTCCCTTTGCAGAAAAACAGCCCCAAAGCATGATGTTTCCACCCCCATGCTTCACAGTAGGTATGGTGTTCTTTGGATGCAACTCAGCATTCTTTGTCCTCCAAACACGACAAGTTGAGTTTTTACCAAAAAGTTATATTTTGGTTTCATCTGACCATATGACATTCTCCCAATCCTCTTCTGGATCATCCAAATGCTCTCTAGCAAACTTCAGACGGGCCTGGACATGTACTGGCTTAAGCAGGGGGACACATCTGGCACTGCAGGATTTGAGTCCCTGGCGGCGTAGTGTGTTACTGATGGTAGGCTTTGTTACTTTGGTCCCAGCTCTCTGCAGGTCATTCACTAGGTCCCCCCGTGTGGTTCTGGGATTTTTGCTCACCGTTCTTGTGATCATTTTGACCCCACGGGGTGAGATCTTGTGTGGAGCCCCAGATCGAGGGAGATTATCAGTGGTCTTGTATGTCTTCCATTTCCTAATAATTGCTCCCACAGTTGATTTCTTCAAACCAAGCTGCTTACCTATTGCAGATTCAGTCTTCCCAGCCTGGTGCAGGTCTACAATTTGGTTTCTGGTGTCCTTTGACAGCTCTTTGGTCTTGGCCATAGTGGAGTTTGGAGTGTGACTGTTTGAGGTTGTGGACAGGTGTCTTTTATACTGATAACAAGTTCAAACAGGTGCCATTAAGCTCTCTGGGCTAGGGGGGACGAATTCGTCCCACCTACGCAACAGCCAGTCTAATCCAGTAGCGCAATTTTCAAATACCTTAAAAATCCTATTACTTCAATTTCTCAAACATATGACTATTTTACAGCTATTTAAAGACAAGACTCTCGTTAATCTAACCACACTGTCTGATTTCAAAAAGGCTTTACAACGAAAACAAAACATTAGATTATGTCAGCAGAGTACCAAGCCAGAAATAATCAGACACCCATTTTTCAAGCTAGCATATAATGTCACAAAAACCCAGAAGACAGCTAAATGCAGCACTAACCTTTGAGGATCTTCATCAGATGACAACTCTAGGACATTATGTTATACAATACATGCATGTTTTGTTCAATCAAGTTCATATTTATATCAAAAACCAGCTTTTTACATTAGCATGTGACGTTCAGAACTAGCATACCCCCCGCAAACTTCCGGCGAATCACTAACAATTTACTAAATTACTCACGATAAACGTTCACAAAAAGCATAACAATTATTTTAAGAATTATAGATACAGAACTCCTCTATGCACTCGATATGTCCGATTTTAAAATAGCTTTTTGGTGAAAGCACATTTTGCAATATTCTAAGTACATAGCCCAGCCATCACGGGCTAGCTATTTAGACACCCGGCAAGTTTAGCACTCACCAATATCAGATTTAATATTACAAAAGTTTGATTACCTTTTGTTGTCTTCATCAGAATGCACTCCCAGGACTGCTACTTCAATAACAAATGTTGGTTTGGTCCAAAATAATCCATCGTTATATCCGAATAGCGGCGTTTTGTTCGTGCGTTCCAGAAGCTGTCCGAAATGGTAAATCAGGGTCGCGCGCATGGCGCAATTCGTGACAAAAAAAATCTAAATATTCCATTACCGTACTTCGAAGCATGTCAACCTCTGTTTAAAATCCATTTTTATGCCATTTTTCTCGTAAAAAAGCGATAATATTCCGACCGGGAATGTCCATTTAGCTAAACAGAGGAAAGAAAACAAGGCTTTCGGTCGACGCGGGCACGAGCCTGAGTCTCACAGTACTGTAACCAGCCACTACCCAAACGCGCTACTTTGTTTCAGCCAGAGCCTGCAAAGCCACGATTCAGCGTTTTGCCGCCTTCTGAGAGCCTATGGCAGCCGTAGGAAGTGTCACGGGACAGCTAAGATCCTCACTCTTCAATAAACAGAGACAAGAAGAACGACACCTTGTCAGACAGGCCACTTCCTGCATGAAATCTTCTCAGGTTTTTGCCTGCCATATGAGTTCTGTTATACTCAAAGACACCATTCAAACAGTTTTAGAAGCTTTAGGGTGTTTTCTATCCAAAGCCAATAATTATATGCATATTCTAGTTACTGGGCAGGAGTAGTAACCAGATTAAATCGGGTACGTTTTTTATCCAGCCGTGTCAATACTGCCCCCTAGCCCTACAGGTTAATACAGTTAACGGGTGGAGGACAGAGGAGCCTCTTAAAGAAGAAGTTAAAGGTCTGTGAGAGCCAGACATCTTGCTTGTTTGTAGGTGACCAAATACTTATTTTCCACCATAATTTGCAAATAAATTCATTAAAAATCCTACAATGTGATTTTCTGGATTTTTTTTCTCATTTTGTCTGTCATAGTTGACGTGTACCTATGATGAAAATTACAGGCCTCTCTCATCTTTTTAAGTGGGAGAACTTGCACAATTGGTGGCTGACTAAATACTTTTTTGCCCCACTGTACACCTTAGCCAAATACATTTTTACAATTCCTGACATTTAATCCTCGTAAAAATCCCCTGTTTTAGGTCAGTTAGGATCACCACTTTATTTTAAGAATGTGAAATGTCAGAATAATAGTAGAGAGAATGATTAATTTCAGCTTTTAGTTCTTTCATCACATTCCCAGTGGGTCAGAAGTTTACATACACTCAATTAGTATTTGGTAGTTTTGCCTTTAAATGGTTTAACTTGGGTCAAACGTTTCGGGTAGCCTTCCACAAGCTTCCCACAATAAGTTGGGTGAATTTTGGCCAATTCCTCCTGACAGAGCTGGTGTAACTGAGTCAGGTTTGTAGGCCTCTTGCTCGCACACGCTTTTTCAGTTCTGCCCACAAATTTTCTATAGGATTGAGGTCAAGGTTTTGTGATGGCCACTCCAATACCTTGACTTTGTTGTCCTTAATCCATTTTGCCACAACTTTGGAAGTATGCTTGGGGTCATTGTCCATTTGGAAGACCCATTTGTGACCAAGCTTTAACTTCCTGACTGATGTCTCGAGATGTTGCTTCAATATATCCACAATTTTCCTGCCTCATGATGCCATCTATTTTGTGAAGTGCGCCAGTCCCTCCTGCATCAAAGCACCCCCACAACATGATGCTGCACGGTTGGGATGGTGTTCTTTGGCTTGCAAGCCTCCCCCTTTTTCCTACAAACATAATGATGGTCATTATGGCCAAACAGTTCTTGTATTGTTTCATCTGACCAGAGGACATTTCTCCAAAAAGTACGATCTTTGTCCCCATGTGCAGTTGCAAACCGTAGTCTGGCTTTTTTTATGGTGGTTTTGGAGCAGTGGCTTCTTCCTTGCTGAGCAACCTTTCAGATTATGTCGATATATGACTCGTTTTACTGTGGATATAAATACTTTTGTACCTGTTTCCTCCATCTTCACAAGATCCTTTGCTGTTGTTCTGGGATTGATTTGCACCAAAGTAAATTAATCTCTAGGAGACAGAACGCGTCTCCTTCCTGAGCGGAATGGCGTCTGTGTGGTCCCATGGTGTTTAGACTTGCATACTATTGCTTGAACAGATGAACGTGTTACCTTCAGGCGTTTGGAAATTGTGAACCATACTTGTGGAGGTCTACAATTTTATTTCTGAGATCTTGGCAGATTTCTTTTCATTTTCCCATGATGTCAAGCAAAGAGGCACTGAGTTTGAAGGTAGACCTTGAAATACATCCAAATGATGTCAATTAGCCTACCAGATGCTTCTAAAGCCGTAAGATAATTTTCTGGAATTTTCCATGCTGTTTAAGCTGTTAGGGCTAGGGGGCAGTATTGACACGGCCAGATAAAAAACGTACCCGATTTAATCTGGTTACTACTCCTGCCCAGTAACTAGAATATGCATATAATTATTGGCTTTGGATAGAAAACACCCTAAAGTTTCTAAAACTGTTTGAATGGTGTCTGTGAGTATAACATAACTCATATGGCAGGCAAAAACCTGAGAAGATTCTGTACAGGAAGTGGCCTGTCTGACAAGGTGTCGTTCATCTTGGCTCTTTTTATTGAAGACTGAGGATCTTTGCTGTAACGTGACACTTCCTACGGCTCCCATAGGCTCTCAGAGCCCGGGAAAAAGCTGAATGATATAGAGGCAGCCTCTGGCTGAAACACATTACCGCGTTTGGAAAAGTTGCCGATCAGAGTACTCTGAGACTCAGGCGCGTGCACGAGTCGACCCCGTGCTTTATTTTCTTTCCTCTTTTTACCTAAACGCAGAATCCCGGTCAGAATATTATCGCTTTTTTACGAGAAAAATGTCATAAAAATTGATTTTAAACAGCGGTTGACATGCTTCGAAGTACGTTAATGGAATATTTAGAATTTTTTTGTCACGAAATGCGCCATGCTCGTCACCCTTATTTACCCTTTCGGATATTGTCTTGAGCGCACGAACAAAACGCCGCTATTTGGATATAACAATAGATTATTTGGGACCAAACCAACATTTGTTATTGAAGTAGAAGTCCTGGGAGTGCATTCTGACGAAGAACAGCAAAGGTAATAACATTTTTCTTATAGTAAATCTGACTTTGGTGAGTGCTAAACTTGCTGGGTGTCTAAATAGCTAGCCCTGTGATGCCGGGCTATCTACTGAGAATATTGCAAAATGTGCTTTCACCGAAAAGCTATTTTAAAATCGGACATATCGAGTACATAGAGGAGTTCTGTATCTATAATTCTTAAAATAATTGTTATGTTTTTTGTGAACGTTTATCGTGAGTAATTTAGTAAATTCACCGGCAGTGTTCGGTGGGAATGCTAGTCACATGCTAGTCACATGCTAATGTAAAAAGCTGGTTTTTGATATAAATATGAACTTGATTGAACAAAACATGCATGTATTGTATAACATAATGTCCTAGGGTTGTCATCTGATGAAGATCATCAAAGGTTAGTGCTGCATTTAGCTGTGGTTTGGGTTTATGTGACATTATATGCTAGCTTAAAAAATGGGTGTCTGATTATTTCTGGCTGGGTACTCTGCTGACATAATGTAATGTTTTGCTTTCGTTGTAAAGCCTTTTTGAAATCGGACAGTGTGGTTAGATTAACCTGTTATGGCTAGGGGGCAGTATTTTCACAGCCGGATAAAAAACGTACCCGATTTAATCTGATTATTACTCCTGCCCAGAAACTAGAATATGCATATAATTATTAGCTTTGGATAGAAAACACGCCAACGTTTCTAAAACTGTTTGAATGGTGTCTGTGAGTATAACAGAACTCATTTGGCAGGCCAAAACCTGAGAAGATTCCATGCAGGGAGTGCCCTGTCTGATAATTTCTTGCCCTTCTTGATTATTTCTATCCATTACAGAGGATCTCTGCTGTTACGTGACACTTCCTACGGCTCCCATGGGCTCTCAGAAGGCGGCAAAAAGCTGACTCGTGGCTTTGCAGGCTCTGGCTGAAAAAAAGTAGCGCGTTTGGGTAGTGGCTGGTTACAGTACTGTGAGACTCAGGCTCGTGCCCGCGTCGACAGAATGCTTTGTTTTCTTTCGTCTGTTTACCTAAACGCAGATTCCCGGTCGGAATATTATCGCTTTTTTACGAGAAAAATGTCATAAAAATTGATTTTAAACAGCGGTTGACATGCTTCGAAGTACGGTAATGGAATATTTAGAAATCTTTTGTCACGAATTGCGCCATGCTCGTGACCCTTATTTACGCTTCGGATAGTGTCTTGAACGCACGAACAAAACGCCGCTATTTGGATATAAAGATGGATTATTTTGGACCAAACCAACATTTGTTATTGAAGTAGCAGTCCTGGGAGTGCATTCTGACGAAGACAACAAAGGTAATCAAACTTTTGTAATAGTAAATCGGAGTTTGGTCAGGGCTAAACTTGGTCGGTGTCTAAATGTCTAGCCGTGATGGCCGGGCTATGTACTTAGAATATTGCAAAATGTGCTTTCACCGAAAAGCTATTTTAAAATCGGACATATCGAGTGCATAGAGGAGTTCTGTATCTATGATTCTTAAAATAATTGTTATGTTTTTTGTGAACGTTTATCGTGAGTAATTTAGTAAATTCACCGGATGTTTGCGGGGGGTATGCTAGTTCTGAACGTCACATGCTAATGTAAAAAAGCTGTTTTTTAATATAAATATGAACTTGATTGAACAAAACATGCATGCATTGTATAACATAATGTCCTAGGAGTGTCATCTGATGAAGATCATCAAAGGTTAGTGCTGCATTTAGCTGTGGTTTTGTTTTTTGTGACATTATATGCTAGCTTGAAAAATGGGTGTCTGATTATTTCTGGCTGGGTACTCTGCTGACATAATCTAATGTTTTGCTTTCGCTGTAAAGCCTTTTTGAAATCGGACAGTGTGGTTAGATTAACGAGAGTCTTGTCTTTAAAATGCTGTAAAATAGTCATATGTTTGAAAAATTGAAGTTTTCGGATTTTAGAGGAGTTTGTATTTCGCGCCACGCCCATCATTGGATATTGGAGCAGGTGTTCCGCTAGCGGAACGTCTAGATGTAAGAGGTTAATCTGATACCTCACTGTCTGTCTTTTGACTGATACTGCTTTTAAACTGGTCTGGTCAGTCTACTAAAATATTTGTATTATATATGTTTCTATCTTTAGGTAATACTTTGATAATCTGTAATTTATATTATGATACATTAATTTATGAATAGATATGGAAGGTTTCAGTACACTGATGTATCTAAATATGTTGAAAAAATATACTGCCACTATTTTCACCACCAAAGAATAGCAGTGTGATTTTAATATGATTTGACTCTTTGCAGGCTGTCAGGCTGTGGAGTCACAGAGGAAGGCTGTGCTTCTCTGGCCTCAGCTCTGAGGTCAAACCCCTCACACCTGAGAGAGCTGGACCTGAGCTACAATCACCCAGGAGACTCAGGAGTCAGACTGCTCTCTGCTGGACTGGAGGATCCACACTGCAGACTGGAGAAACTCAAGTATGTAGAGGGTTTATGTCAATGTTCATATCAGACATATTTGACTTTTTAGGCTAGTTAAGACAAACATTCTTACCACCACTTGGACAAAGTTATATGTTACTGTGTGTGTCCAGTGTGTGTGTGTCCAGTGTGTGTGTGTGTCCAGTGTGTGTGTGTGTCCAGTGTGTGTGTCTGTCCAGTGTGTGTGTGTGTGTCCAGTGTGTGTGTGTGTGTCCAGTGTGTGTGTGTGTGTGTCCAGTGTGTGTCGTGTGTGTTTGTGTGTGTGTCGTGTGTGTGTGTGTGTGTCCTGTGTGTGTCCTGGGTGTGTGTCCTGTGTGTGTCCTGGGTGTGTGTCCTGTGTGTGTGTATGTGTCCTGTGTGTGTGTGTGTGTATGTCCTGTGTGTGTGTGTGTGTGTCCTGTGTGTGTGTGTGTGTGTGTGTGTGTGTGTGTGTCCTGTGTGTCCTGTATGTCCTTTGTGTGTCCTGTGTGTGTGTCCTGTATGTTTGTGTGTCCTGTGTGTGTGTCCGTCCTGTGTGTGTCATGTGTGTGTGGTGTGTGTCCTGTGTGTGTCGTGTGTGTGTGTCGTGTGTGTGTGTGTGTGTGTGTGTGTGTCGTGTGTCGTGTGTCGTGTGTCGTGTGTCGTGTGTCGTGTGTGTGTGTCCTGTATGTCCTGTGTGTGTCCTGTGTGTGTGTCCTGTATGTTTGTGTGTCCTGTGTGTGTGTCCTGTGTGTGTGTGTCCTGTGTGTGTGTGTCCTGTGTGTGTGTGTGTCCAGTGTGTGTGTGCGTGTGTAATTGTCTTGTGTGTGTATGGACACACACACAGGACACACACACACACACACACAGGACACACACACACACACAGGACACACACACACACACACACACTGGACACACACGCACACACACACACACACACACAGGACATACACACACACACACACAGGACATACACTGACACACACAGGACTCACACACACACACACAGTACTCACACACACACACAGGACTCACACACAGGACACACACACACACACACAGGACACACACACACACACACAGTACACACACACACACACACACACACACACACACACACACACACACACACACACACACACACACACACACAGGACATACATACACACACACACACACACACACACAGGACACACACACAGGACACACACCACACACACACACACACAGACACACACACAGGACACACACACAGGACACACACACATACACAGGACACACACACATACACAGGACACACACACACACACACACAGGACACACACACACACACACACACACACACACACACTGGACACACACGCACACACACACACACAGGACACACACACACACACAGGACATACACACACACACAGGACATACACTGACACACACAGGACTCACACACACACACACAGTACTCACACACAGGACACACACACACACACACACACACACACACACACACACACACACACACACACACACACACACACACACACACACACACACACACACACACACAGGACACACACACACAGACACACACACACACACACACAGACACACACACAGGACACACACACACACAGGACACACACACATACACAGGACACACACACATACACAGGACACACACACACACACACACAGGACACACACACAGGACACACACACACACACACACACAGGACAAATACACACACAGGATAAATACACACACAGGACAAATACACACACACAGGACAAATACACACACAAACACACACACAGGACAAATACACACACACAGGACAAACACACACACACACACACAGGACAAATACACACACACACACACACACACACAGGACAAATACACACACACACACAGGACAAATACACACACACTGGACACACACACACACACACACACACACACACACACACTGGACACACACACACACACACTGGACACACACACACACACACAGGACACGCACACACACTGACCTCACACACACACACTCACACACACACTGGGCACACACACACACACACACACACAGGACAAATACACAGGACACACACACACAGGACACACACACACACGAAACACGCACACACAATGAACTCACACACACTGGACACACAAACTTGACGCACACACTGGACTCACACACACACTGGACACACACACACACTGGACACATACACACACACACACACACACACACTGGACACAAACACTGAAAACGTTCTTACCAACACTTGACCTGTGTGTGTGTGTGTGTGTGTGTGTGTGTGTGTGTGTGTGTGTGTGTGTGTGTGTGTGTGTGTGTGTGTGTGTGTGTGTGTGTGTGTGTGTGTGTGTGTGTGTGTGTGTGAGAGTTCAGGTGTATCCCTCAATGACTGTCTGTTCTTCTGCTTATCGCTACAGTGTGGAACATGGTGGAGAGAACAGAATGAAACCTGGGATTAGAAAATGTGAGTGTTGACTGCTGTGAAGAATATGACTAAGAATAAGTCTTAATTCAAGTTAAGTCAAAGACCACCATCATTACTGACTTGGTCATATTAAATATCATCTGTAGTTCTACAGAAGCAGAAATCAGGGACACCAACGTTTACAAAGAGTTGGTGTGTGTGTGTGTGTGTGTGTGTGTGTGTGTGTGTGTGTGTGTGTGTGTGTGTGTGTGTGTGTGTGTGTGTGTGTGTGTGTGTGTGTGTGTGTGTGTGTGTGTGTGTGTGTGTGTGAGAGTTCAGGTGTATCCCTCAATGACTGTCTGTTCTTCTGCTTATCGCTACAGTGTGGAACATGGTGGAGAGAACAGAATGAAACCTGGGATTAGAAAATGTGAGTGTTGACTGCTGTGAAGAATATGACTAAGAATAAGTCTTAATTCAAGTTAAGTCAAAGACCACCATCATTACTGACTTGGTCATATTAAATATCATCTGTAGTTCTACAGAAGCAGAAATCAGGGACACCAACGTTTACAAAGAGTTGGTGTGTGTGTGTGTGTGTGTGTGTGTGTGTATGTGTGTGTGTGTGTGTGTGTGTGTGTGTGTGTGTGTAATTAATGTGAATAAGTGTGTATTATATTACCATACAGTATAACATATGATCATTCAACAAGTCTCAAGTTACCTTAACTTCTCCTTTTCATACCTAGAAACATCTACATTAAATGAATTAGTGAAAAGTGAGTTAACATTCTAATGTGAATGATGATTTCTAATATTGTGTCTGGTTTCATCCATCAGATGTCTGTGATCTCACACTGGACCTAAACACAGTAAACAGACTCCTCTCTCTGTCTGAGGAGAACAGAAAGGTGACATGGAGGAGAGAGAAGCAGCCGTATCCTGATCACCCAGAGAGATTTGAGTACTGGGGACAGGTGCTGTGTAGAGAGGGTCTGACTGGGCGCTGTTACTGGGAGGTGGAGAGGAGTGGGGGGGCTGCTATAGGAGTGACATATAAAGGAATCAACAGGAGAGGAAGGGATAATGACTGTTGGCTTGGATGGAATGACAAGTCCTGGAGTCTGTTCTGCTATGACAACAGATACATTGCCTGTCACAATAATAACTCCACTACCATAGACGTCCCCTCCTCCAGCCCCCACAGAGTAGGAGTATATCTGGACTGGTCAGCCGGCACTCTGTCCTTCTATAGAGCCTCCTCTGACACACTGACCCACCTGATCACATTCACCTCCACATTCACTGAGCCCCTCTATCCAGGGTTTAGGGTTTATGATGTTGGCTCTTCAGTGTCCCTGAAATAATAACTGGACACACACACACACACACACACTGGACACACACACACACACACACACACACACACACACACACACACTGGACACAAACTGGACACACACACACACATTGGACACACACACACACACACTGGACACACACAAACACACAGGACACACACATACACACACACTGGATACATACACACTGGAAACAAAATGGACACACACACACTGGACACAAAATGGACACACACACACACACACACTGGACACAAAATGCACACACACACACACACACTGAACACACACACACACACACACACACACACACACACACACACACACACACACACACACACAGACACTGGACACACACACACACACTGGACACACACACACACTGGACACACACTCACTGGACACACACACTCACTGGACACACACACACACACACACAAACACACTGGATACACACACACACACACAAACACACTGGATACACACACACACACACACACACAAACACACTGGATACACACACACTCACACACAAACACACTGGATACACACACACACACTGGATACACACACACAAACACACACACACACACACACACACACTGAACACACACACACACACACACTGACACACACACACACACACACACACTGATACACACACACACTGGACACACACACGCTTGACACACACACACTTGACACACTGGATACACACACACAAACACACTGGATACACACACACAAACACACTGGATACACACTCACACACACACACACACACACACACACTAACACACACACACTGGATACACACACACACACACTGGATACACACACACACACTGGATACACACACACACTGGATACACACACACAAACACACTGGATACACACATGCACACACGCACTCTGGACACACACATACAAACACACACTCTGGACACACACATACAAACACACACACTGACACACACACACACACACTGACACACACACACACACACACTGAACACACACACACACACACTGAACACACACACACACACTGACACACAAACACTGACACACACTGGACACTCACACATGACAGGCTTGTAATATTTTCTGATCTTTTACCACTTTGCATTTTTTATGATATATTTTACTGTTTGTGTTTGTACCACAGGAGGTTGGTGGGACCTTATTTAGGGAGGACAGGCTTGTAATGGCTGGAGGGGAATAAGTGGAATGGTATCAAACACGTGGTTTCCATGTGTTCCATTTCATTCACTCTGTTCCAGACATTATTATGAGCCGTCCTGCCCTCAGCAGCCTCCTCTGGTATGTACTGTCCTGTATGTGAGAGAGATCCAACAAGGAATTACAATGTATGTATTACTTTTAATACCTGCAAATGACAAATAAACTACTGGAACTCCTTATGAATGTCTGCAGCCGACGAGGTGAAAATATTACCGGAATATTCTGCAAAATGTTGATGAAGACGTCACTCAATCCACCCAAAACAACATGCAGTCTTTCCACAAGACTCCCATGAAGTTATAGTGTGACGTTATGAGTCGACGTTAAAGTAACATTCTCACAACATACTGCACTTGTTTTATCCTGTTTTAGATGTATCCTCTGTTTAAACATTTAAACTCTTACAATAACACTGTTAAAATACCAATGTGATCATTTTTTGTCTTTTATGTTGGAAAAACAAATTGTACAATTATATGTGGACATACGCTCCATAGTTGAACAAGTATACATGGTTATATTGTACTTTTCATAATAAAACATACTTGAAACAAGAAAAAGCATGTTAATTGTGAAAAAAAATTCGTTATTGATTTTTACATTGCTTCTCCCTGTCTCATGTTGACGTTTGTCATGAATCTTGACCTGGAGGCAGAACTGTGCGATTTCCTCTAGATATGTCAGCTGCAAAGTCAGAAATGGCTGTGGAAAATAATGTTGTTTTATGGTCTTAATTTAAGGGAAGGATTAGCAGTGTGGTTGAGGTTAGGATTAAAATCTGATTATATTACTTTGTGCCTGTGCCAGCTAGGGAATACTTTGCTGATAAATGCCAACCTGCCTCCAGAACAAGATTCATGACAATAAATGCCAACCTGCCTCCAGAACAATATTCATGACAATAAATGCCAACCTGCCTCCAGGGCAAGATTCATGACAATAAATGCCAACCTGCCTCCAGAACAAGATTCATGACAATAAATGCCAACCTGCCTCCAGAACAAGATTCATGACAATAAATGCCAACCTGCCTCCCAGTCGTCCCCTCCTTATCTTTACAAGGCTGCAGAACCTTCAAGCTAGTGATGTGGGGGTTCTCTCATAACCCTCAGTCCCCAGGTGGGTAGATGGCAGGTTGAATAAAGAGAAGCTAGTGATGTGGGGGTTCTCTCATAACCCTCAGTCCCCAGGTGGGTAGATGGCAGGTTGAATAAAGAGAAGCTAGTGAAGTGGGGGTTCTCTCATAACCCTCAGTCCCCAGGTGGGTAGATGGCAGGTTGAATAAAGAGAAGCTAGTGATGTGGGGGTTCTCTCATAACCCTTAGTCCCCAGGTGGGTAGATGGCAGGTTGAATAAAGAGAAGCTAGTGATGTGGGGGTTCTCTCATAACCCTCAGTCCCCAGGTGGGTAGATGGCAGGTTGAATAAAGAGAAGCTAGTGATGTGGGGGTTCTCTCATAACCCTCAGTCCCCAGGTGGGTAGATGGCAGGTTGAATAAAGAGAAGCTAGTGATGTGGGGGTTCTCTCATAACCCTCAGTCCCCAGGTGGGTAGATGGCAGGTTGAATAAAGAGAAGCTAGTGAAGTGGGGGTTCTCTCATAACCCTCAGTCCCCAGGTGGGTAGATGGCAGGTTGAATAAAGAGAAGCTAGTGATGTGGGGGTTCTCTCATAACCCTTAGTCCCCAGGTGGGTAGATGGCAGGTTGAATAAAGAGAAGCTAGTGATGTGGGGGTTCTCTCATAACCCTCAGTCCCCAGGTGGGTAGATGGCAGGTTGAATAAAGAGAAGCTAGTGATGTGGGGGTTCTCTCATAACACTCAGTCCCCAGGTGGGTAGATGGCAGGTTGAATAAAGAGAAGCTAGTGATGTGGGGGTTCTCTCATAACCCTCAGTCCCCAGGTGGGTAGATGGCAGGTTGAATAAAGAGAAGCTAGTGAAGTGGGGGTTCTCTCATAACCCTCAGTCCCCAGGTGGGTAGATGGCAGGTTGAATAAAGAGAAGCTAGTGATGTGGGGGTTCTCTCATAACCCTTAGTCCCCAGGTGGGTAGATGGCAGGTTGAATAAAGAGAAGCTAGTGATGTGGGGGTTCTCTCATAACCCTCAGTCCCCAGGTGGGTAGATGGCAGGTTGAATAAATAGAAAACAATAGGCTACATAAAACAATCCATAAATGTATAATTATTATGTAATTTCCACAAAACATTAAGGACACCTTTCTTTCCATGACAAACTGACCAGGCGTAACTCAATGTTAGGAAGGTATCCTTAACATTTTGTCCACTCAGTGGCTCTGACCCTTTACGTAACAGTCAATCCTCTTTACCAGGAAACCTTCTTTAAATTTCCCCAAATGTTTCCACACTGCTGCTCTCTCACAGCTGCTCCAGGGCCTCTTAGGTTGAGGAGTCATTCTCTTCTAACCTGATCACAGCTGCTCCAGGACCTCTTGGGTTGAGGAGTCATTCTCTTCTAACCTGATCACAGCTGCTCCAGGGCCTCTTGGGTTGAGGAGTCATTCTCTTCTAACCTGATCACAGCTGCTCCAGGGCCTCTTGGGTTGAGGAGTCATTCTCTTTTAACCTGATCACAGCTGCTCCAGGGCCTCTTGGGTTGAGGAGTCATTATCTTCTAACCTGATCACAGCTGCTCCAGGACCTCTTGGGTTGAGGAGTCATTCTCTTCTAACCTGATCACAAACAAAGACAAGATTCAAACAAATAAACATGGTCCAACATAATGGGGGGTATAGGGAAGGTAGGGGAGAGGAGGGGGGTATAGGGAAGGTAGGGGAGAGGAGGGGGGTATAGGGAAGGTAGGGGAGAGGAGGGGGTATAGGGAAGGTAGGGGAGAGGAGGGGGTATAGGGAAGGTAGGGGAGAGGAGGGGGTATAGGGAAGGTAGAGGAGAGGAGGGGGTATAGGGAAGGTAGGGGAGAGGAGGGGGGTATAGGGAAGGTAGGGGAGAGGAGGGGGGTATAGGGAAGGTAGGGGAGAGGAGGGGGTATAGGGAAGGTAGGGGAGAGGAGGGGGGTATAGGGAAGGTAGGGGAGAGGAGGGGGGTATAGGGAAGGTAGGGGGAGGAGGGGGGTATAGGGAAGGTAGGGGAGAGGAGGGGGTATAGGGAAGGTAGGGGAGAGGAGGGGGGTATAGGGAAGGTAGGGGGAGGAGGGGGGTATAGGGAAGGTAGGGGAGAGGAGGGGGTATAGGGAAGGTAGGGGAGAGGAGGGGGTATAGGGAAGGTAGGGAGAGGAGGGGAGGTATAGGGAAGGTAGGGGAGAGGAGGGGGGTATAGGGAAGGTAGGGGAGAGGAGGGGGGTATAGGGAAGGTAGGGGAGAGGAGGGGGTATAGGGAAGGTAGGGGAGAGGAGGGGGTATAGGGAAGGTAGGGGAGAGGAGGGGGTATAGGGAAGGTAGGGGAGAGGAGGGGGTATAGGGAAGGTAGGGGAGAGGAGGGGGGTATAGGGAAGGTAGGGGAGAGGAGGGGGGTATAGGGAAGGTAGAGGAGAGGAGGGGGTATAGGGAAGGTAGGGAGAGGAGGGGAGGTATAGGGAAGGTAGGGGAGAGGAGGGGGGTATAGGGAAGGTAGGGGAGAGGAGGGGGGGTATAGGGAAGGTAGGGGAGAGGAGGGGGGTATAGGGAAGGTAGGGGAGAGGAGGGGGTATAGGGAAGGTAGGGGAGAGGAGGGGGGTATAGGGAAGGTAGGGGAGAGGAGGGGGGGTATAGAGAAGGTAGGGGAGAGGAGGGGATATAGGGAAGGTAGGGGAGAGGAGGGGGTATAGGGAAGGTAGGGGAGAGGAGGGGGTATAGGGAAGGTAGGGGAGAGGAGGGGGGTATAGGGAAGATAGGGGAGAGGGGGGGAAGGGAAGGTAGGGGAGAGGGGGGGAAGGGAAGGTAGGGGAGAGGAGGGGGTACAGGGAAGGTAGGGAGAGGAGGGGGTATAGGGAAGGTAGGGGAGAGGAGGGGGGTATAGGGAAGGTAGGGGAGAGGAGTGGGGGTATAGGGAAGGTAGGGGAGAGGAGGGGGGGTATAGGGAAGGTAGGGGAGAGGAGGGGGTATAGGGAAGGTAGGGGAGAGGAGGGGGTATAGGGAAGGTAGGGGAGAGGAGGGGTATAGGGAAGGTAGGGGAGAGGAGGGGGTATTGGGAAGGTAGGGGAGAGGAGGGGGGTATAGGGAAGGTAGGGGAGAGGAGGGGGTATAGGGAAGGTAGGGGAGAGGAGGGGGGTATAGGGAAGGTAGGGGAGAGGAGGGGGTATAGGGAAGGTAGGGGAGAGGAGGGGGGTATAGGGAAGGTAGGGGAGAGGAGGGGGGGCATAGGGAAGGTAGGGGAGAGGAGGGGGTATAGGGAAGGTAGGGGAGAGGAGGGGGGCATAGGGAAGATAGAGGAGAGGCGGGGGGTATAGGGAAGGTAGGGGAGAGGAGGGGGGCATAGGGAAGGTAGGGGAGAGGAGGGGGTATAGGAAAGGTAAGGGAGAGGAGGGGGTATAGGAAAGGTAAGGGAGAGGAGAGGGTATAGGGAAGGTAGGTGAGAGGAGAGGGGTATAGGGAAGGTAGGGGAGAGGAGGGGGGGCATAGGGAAGGTAGGGGAGAGGAGGGGGTATAGGGAAGGTAGGGGAGAGGAGGGGGTATAGGGAAGGTAGGGGAGAGGAGGGGGGTATAGGGAAGGTAGGGGAGAGGAGAGGAGAGGGGGTATAGGGAAGGTAGGGGAGAGGAGGGGTTATAGGGAAGGTAGGGGAGAGGAGGGGGTATAGGGAAGGTATGGGAGAGGAGGGGGTATAGGGAAGGTAGGGGAGAGGAGGGGGGTATAGGGGAGGTAGGGGAGAGGAGGGGGTATAGGGAAGGTAGGGGAGAGGAGGGGAGGTATAGGGAAGGTAGGGAGAGGAAGGGGTATAGGGAAGGTAGGGGAGAGGGGGGAGTATAGGGAAGGTAGGGGAGAGGAGGGGGTATAGGGAAGGTAGGGGAGAGGAAGGGGTATAGGGAAGGTAGGGGAGAGGAGGGGGTATAGGGAAGGTAGGGGAGAGGAGGGGGTATAGGGAAGGTAGGGGAGAGGAGGGGGGTATAGGGAAGGTAGGGGAGAGGGGGTATAGGGAAGGTAGGGGAGAGGAGGGGGTATAGGGAAGATAGGGGAGAGGAGGGGGTATAGGGAAGGTAGGGGAGAGGAGGGGGTATAGGGAAGGTAGGGGAGAGGAGGGGGGGTATAGGGAAGGTAGGAGAGAGGAGGGGGGTATAGGGAAGGTAGGGGAGAGGAGGGGGGTATAGGGAAGGTAGGGGAGAGGAGGGGGGTATAGGGAAGGTAGGGGAGAGGAGGGGGGTATAGGGAACGTAGGGGAGAGGAGGGGGTATAGGGAAGGTAGGGGAGAGGAGGGGTTATAGGGAAGGTAGGGGAGAGGAGGGGGGTATAGGGAAGGTAGGGGAGAGGAGGGGGGGTATAGGGAAGGTAGGGGAGAGGAGGGGGGGACTTCCTCCATGTCAGGTAAGCAGCCTCCAAGTCTACCCTCACCAACGGACCAGACTGAGTGAGTTCTGAACATCCCTCTCTGTCCTCTGATGCTGCGTCCAAGTCTTCTTGGGTCTTTCTGGTGTCTCTGTCTTGACTCTTTAGTGAGTTTTTTCAGTTCTTTCCCAGGCTGCCTGAAAAACACAAAAAGATGGCACATACATAAGAGTTATAAACTATCAAAATAAAGAGAATCCCACACTCCATATATAAACTCCCAGTCATTTATTGGGTATTTACCAACGTTTCAGCATCACTGTGCCTTCTTCAGGGTGATGTCATCAATACTTGAACCAGGTTATGTAGAAAAACAGTGCAATTAGTGCAACCAATGACAATAGAGAGGGGTGTGTCATAATGATTAAGTTAATTACAATGAACTAATGAAACTGTTAAAAAAAACAATAGTTTATGGCATATTAAATATAAAAAAATAGTAGGGTATATTATATATATCCGGCTCTCCATGTAATCTGATTCATTATGATATAGGATCAGGTCCCCCCTCTCCATGTAATCTGATTCATTATGATATAGGATCAGGTCCCCCCTCTCCATGTAATCTGATTCATTATGATATAGGATCAGGTCCCCCCTCTCCATGGAATCTGATTCATTGTGATATAGGATCAGGTCCCCCCTCTCCATGTAATCTGATTCATTATGATCTAGGATCAGGTCCCCCCTCTCCATGTAATCTGATTCATTATGATCTAGGATCAGGTCCCCCCCTCTCCATGTAATCTGATTCATTATGATCTAGGATCAGGTCCCCCCCTCCTCTCCATGTAATCTGATTCATTATGATCTAGGATCAGGTCCCCCCCTCCTCTCCATGTAATCTGATTCATTATGATCTAGGATCAGGTCCCCCTCTCCACGTAATCTGATTCATTATGATCTAGGATCAGGTCCCCCCTCTCCATGTAATCTGAATCATTATGATCTAGGATCAGGTCCCCCTCTCCACGTAATCTGATTCATTATGATCTAGGATCAGGTCCCCCTCTCCATGTAATCTGATTCATTATGATCTAGGATCTTTTTATTTTTGTTATTTCACCTTTATTTAACCAGGTAGGCCAGTTGAGAACAAGTTCTCATTTACAATTGCGACCTGGCCAAGAATAAAGCAAAGCAGTGCGACAGAAACAACAACACAGAGTTACATGGAATAAACAAGCGTACAGTCAACACAAAAGAAAAAAGAAAGTCTATATACAGTGTGTGCAAATGGCGTGAGGAGGTATGGCAATAAATAGGCCGTAGTAGCAAAGTAATCACAATTTAGCAGATTAACACTGGAGTGATAGATGAGCAGATGATGATGTGTAAGTAGTGATACTGGTGTGCAGAAGAGCAAAAATATAAATTAAAACAATATGAGGATAAGGTAGGTAGATTGGGTGGGCTATTTACAGATGGGCTGTGTACAGCTGCAGCGATCGGTTAGCTGCTCAGATAGCTGATGTTTTAAGTTAGTGAGGGAGCAATAAGTCTCCGGCTTTAGCGATTTTTGCAATTCGTTCCAGTCATTGGCAGCAGAGAACTGGAAGGAAAGGCGGCCAAAGGAGGTGTTGGCTTTGGGGATGACCAGTGAGATGTACCTGCTGGAGCGCGTGCTACGGGTGGGTGTTGTTATGGTGACCATTGAGCTGAGATAAGGCTGAGCTTTACCTAGCATAGACTTGTAGATGACCTGGAGGATGGGAGACCCACAGTATAGGTGCGTAACGCACAGAGACGTCAAAAATGTGTTTCAAAAATCGTCAAAGAGTAATTATTTTAACCTCTATGGGCTAGGTGGGACGCTTGCCAGTGTAATCCCGTGGCGCGTTATTCAAATTCCTCAAAAATGCAAAAACTTCAATTTTTCAAACATATGACTATTTTACACCATTTTAAAGATAAGACTCTCGTTAATCTAACCACACTGTCCGATTTCAAAAAGGCTTTACAACGAAAGCAAAACATTAGATTATGTCAGCAGAGTACCCAGCCAGAAATAATCAGACACCCATTTTTCAAGCTAGCATATAATGTCACATCAACCCAAACCACAGCTAAATGTAGCACTAACCTTTGATGATCTTCATCAGAAGACAACCCTAGGACATTATGTTATACAATACATGCATGTTTTGTTCAATCAAGTTCATATTTATATCAAAAACCAGCTTTTTTACATTAGCATGTGACAAGCATGTGACTAGCATTCCCACCGAACACTGCCGGTGAATTTACTAAATTACTTACGATAAACGTTCACAAAAAGCATAACAATTATTTTAAGAATTATAGATACAGAACTCCTCTATGCACTCGATATGTCCGATTTTAAAATAGCTTTTCGGTGAAAGCACATTTTGCAATATTCTCAGTAGATAGCCCGGCATCACAGGGCTAGCTAGTTAGACACCCAGCAAGTTTAGCACTCATCAAAGTCAGATTTACTATAAGAAAAATGTTATTACCTTTGCTGTCTTCGTCAGAATGCACTCCCAGGACTTCTACTTCAATAACAAATGTTGGTTTGGTTCAAAATAATCCATAGTTATATCCAAACAGCAGCGTTTTGTTCGTGCGTTCAAGACACTATCCGAAAGGGTAAATAAGGGTGACGAGCAACGGCGCAATTCGTGACAAAAAAATTCTAAATATTCCATTACCGTACTTCGAAGCATGTCAACCGCTGTTTAAAATCAATTTTTATGCAATTTTTCTCATAAAAAAGCGATAATATTCCGACCGGGAATCTGCGTTTAGGTAAACAGACGAAAGAAAATAAAGCATTCGGTCGACTCGGGCACGCGCCTAAGCCCATAGTACTCTGATCGGCCACTTGCCAAAAGCGATAAAGTGTTTCAGCCAGAGCCTGCCTCGATATCGTTCAGCTTTTTCCCGGGCTCTGAGAGCCTATGGGAGCCGTAGGAAGTGTCACGTTATTGCAAAGATCCTCAGTCTTCAATAAAAAGAGCCAAGATGAAACAAAATTTGTCAGACAGGCCACTTCCTGCATGGAATCTTCTCAGGTTTTGGCCTGCCATATGAGTTCTGTTATACTCATAGACACCATTCAAACAGTTTTAGAAACTTTAGGGTGTTTTCTATCCAAAGCCAATAATTATATGCATATTCTAGTTACTGGGCAGGAGTAGTAACCAGATTAAATTGGGTACGTTTATCCGGGCGTGTCAATACTGCCCCCTAGCCCTAACAGGTTAACCTAAAGCATTTAATAAAGACACTTATAGTACAATATTATGGGGAATAGGAATGAGAGGGCTACTTACACCATTTTGGGAAGGGATCACAGCAGTGATTGAATCAGGGTATGAGACATGAGTTGAGGTGTTCAGAGGCTTGACCAGTGCAGGACAGGATTTGACTGGGAAGACAATAACACAAAAACACTACACAGTGAGACAAAAGAGCTCAGAATGAGTTAGTCCAAGCAAGGAGTAAAATCATAGATGTGTAATAATGTGATTGTGTTTGTGATTGACTCTACATAAAGTAATGAGAGAAAATTAACAGGGGTTCCCTCACCGTGCTTGGAGAGGAAACATTCAATGTGCCAGTGGATGAGTGGGCCACATGAGACGTGGCTTCCAGTTCATGTGAGGAGGTAGTTGACAATGGTAGTGGAGTGGTCATCACTTGTTAAATCATGGAACAGGAGGGGACTCAGCTGGAAATACAAATAGCAGATACGTTCCCTTGAAGCTGACCCATCGTAGGTTAGAACAACAAGTTTGTCCATGAAGATAAACACGGAATTCAAATCTCGCCCACTTGGCAAATCAAAGTAGCCCAAGAAACTTTTTCTGAATAAAGCCCTGATCATCCACATACAGTACCTGATGATAACTGAGAACGGCAAGCAGACTGGTGGCAACCATAGGTCCCAGAGTGGGGGGGGGGGGGGGGATTTTTTTGCCCTGGGGCCCAGAGTTTGTCCTTATCTGTTGACCTAACCAGGAAAACTCTGGACCCTATAAGGTATGACAGTGATGAATCAGTTGTAAAAGGTTTTGTAAGGGCTCTGATGGAACCAGTTTTAACTAAATCAGTGCACATGGTTTTAACCTCTATGGGACCGGCGGGACGAATTCGTCCCACCTACGTAACATCCACTGCCAGCCTGTGGCGCGATTTTCAAAATCTTCAAAATCCTATTACTTCAATTTCTCAAACATATGACTATTTTACAGCCATTTAAAGATAAGACTCTCGTTAATCTAACCACACTGTCCGATTTCAAAAAGGCTTTACAACGAAAGCAAAACATTAGATTATGTCAGCAGAGTACCAAGCCAGAAATAATCAGACACCCATTTTTCAAGCCAGCATATAATGTCACCAAAACCCAGAAGACAGCTAAATGCAGCACTCACCTTTGATGATCTTCATCAGATGACAACCCTAGGACATTATGTTATACAATACATGCATGTTTTGTTCAATCAAGTTCATATTTATATCAAAAACCAGCTTTTTACATTAGCATGTGACGTTCAGAACTAGCATACCCCCCGCAAACTTACGGGGAATTCGCTAACATTTTACTAAATTACTCACGATAAACGTTCACAAAAAGCATAACAATTATTTTAAGAATTATAGATACAGACCTCCTCTATGCACTCGATATGTCCGATTTTAAAATAGCTTTTTGGTGAAAGCACATTTTGCAATATTCTAAGTATATAGCCCAGGCATCACGGGCTCGCTATTTAGACATCCGGCAAGTTTAGCACTCACCATAATCATATTTACTATTATAAAAATGTCATTACCTTTTGTTGTCTTCGTCAGAATGCACACCCAGGACGTCTACTTCAATAACAAATGTTGGTTTGGTCCAAAATAATCCATCGTTATATCCGAATAGCGGCGTTTTGTTCGTGCGTTCCAGACACTATCCGAAATAGTAAAGAAGTGTCGCGCGCTTGGCGCAATTCCTGACAATAAAATTCAAAGTATTCAATTGCCGTACGTCGAAGCATGTCAACCGCTGTTTAAAATCAATTTTTACGTCATTTTTCTCGTAGAAAAGCGGTAAAATTCCGACAGGGAATCTCCTTTTCGGCAAACAGAGGAAAAAATCCCAAAGGCGGGGGCGGTCGGGGTCACGCGCATAAGCTAGTGTCTCTTGATGGGCCACTTGAGAAAGGCGATAATGTGTTTCAGCCTGGGGCTGGAATGACGACATTCTCTTTTTTCCCGGGCTATGAGAGCCTATGGACGACGTGGGAAGTGTCACGTTAGAGCAGAGATCCTTAGTAAATGATAGAGATGGCAAAGAAGTTCCAGAAATGGTCAGACAGGCCACTTCCTGTAAAGGAATCTCTCAGGTTTTGACCTGCCATTTGAGTTCTGTTATACTCACAGACACCATTCAAACAGTTTTAGAAAATTTAGGGTGTTTTCTATCCATATGTAATAAGTATATGCATATTCTAGTTACTGAGTAGGAGTGGTAACCAGATTAAATCGGGTATGTTTTTTATCCAGCCGTGTCAATGCTGCCCCCTAGCCCTAACAGGTTAATAACTCTTAGGGCTCGCGGACCGCAAGCGAAACACCTATGACAACATCCGGTGAAATTGCAGAGCGCCAAATTCAAAATAGAAATATATTAAACATTCATGAAAATACAAGTGTCATACATCATTTAAAAGCTTAGAATCTTGGCAATCGAACTGCGTTGTCAGATTTCAAGAAAGCTTTTTTTCAATTTCCACATTATTCATTACGAGATGAACAGGTGAGCAGTACGCGTCTATGAAATGAGAGCATGAACAGTGTGAGGACCGTTAAGCTCCAACTTTTCCGACACACACACACATTCATCTTATAATCACTCGGTTATACCTTTTCATGGTGAAATCATTTAGTCAAACCTTTAATCATATTATTTCCATTACAATCCACCCTATTGGCTAAATATTTCACATACACTATAACACATCTATTTTTATTGGATTCAGAAATGTCACACAAAATCAAACTAGATCAAACTAGGTCTTTGTGTTGTATAAGGGTGAAGGGCAACCACACAATAATAGTCTCCTCCTGCGACTGTGAAAGGGGGAAGTCTGGATCTAATGGGCACATTGGATACAGATAATGCAGATCAGTGCAACTGTCTGGCTTCCTTCCCTTCATGAACAGCTTTACCATACAGGCCATTCCCCTTGGTAAATTAATTCCATCGAGTAGAAAGGGGATGGTTGTCAACTGAAGTTTGGCTGTTGCGCAGGCATAACCTTCTTCTTTAGCTACTGATCTAGCTGTATACTGAATCCATTCCAGCCATAGGTTGGAATCCCCAAACCAAGTCTCCACCTCAATCACTTCCTTAAGATCTTTCGTCTGAACTATCCTCACCGGTTCTTGGCTCTGGATGACTACACAGGTAATGTCAGTTTTATCAGGGGTACTACTGGTATTCTGGCTGGCGGTAGAACTATCTCCTGTCCTAACCTCTACTACTCGGAATGGTACCGCAGTGTCGACAATGGTCTGGTCAAGGCCAACATACCATAACCCTAAATCCTCTTTCTTTATGCTTTTAATGGTCATTCCTATCTTCAAGCAATACTTCCCTTGCTCTGGATTGCAGTCAAAAACCCTGGCCTTCACTATATTCCATCTGTTTCTATATTGGGTGTGTGGATTGACATAGCCTTCTCTCTCTGTGTGAGCTATGATTCCATGAGTTACACCGGGATCTACACAGATATCTTCCCCATGAAGTCCGAGTCCTAGACTGCCAGGAGGTTAGGGACCCCATTTGGTCTGCATAGAACTCTATTGAGACATCCTTCCCTAACTCTAATCTCACTTCCTTTTTATCCAGATCGAGTGACCTTTTGTACCTAGGCCATATAAACTCCTCATCTTCTACACTATGGGTCAAGTTACAACTTTCTGACTTCTCGAGTGGTTCATGGTGTATTAGGAATATGGCTCCCAAAATCAGACAGCTCAGACTGACCAGTACCCCTGTAAAGCCCCACCCCCTCCCGGAGAATATATCACTGGCTAGAGGCCAACCCACACTTTCACTTCTATGAACGCACACAGTGAGGATCGGGCGAGTTAGGGAATCTTCGTTAGAGAGGTAACCCCCGAACCTTATTGGTATTCGGTTCTTCTCCTAACTCTGGGATTGTTCGACAGTGTCAGTGTGTCTTACCCTCCCGCAATGTGTGATATGAACCCAGGTAGCTCTTTCAGCTATTCTCACCACGAAGGCTATTACCAGGAACACTTGGTATGGGCCCTCCCACCGTGGCTGCTTCCAGTTCTTTTCTCCTCAGGGACTGGATCCACACCCAGTCTCCTGGTTGGATTGAGTGAATCATCTTCTCCTGTAATTCACCTGTTGGACACAAAGTCTCGGACATAGGGGTTTGGTTAACCATGTGTTCTGTTAGTGTATCTTCAACTTCTATGTCTACCTGTTCTGGCCTCCCTAACTGGCATTCTCTATGGTTTACCTGATCAGCTAAAATGTAATCCATTATTTAAGAGAGAGATCCTAGTAAACCAACTACCCTAATCGTGTCCACCCAGTAAGTTGTGACCACTTCTTCCCATTTAATATGCTTATCTATTATAAAAAATGTTTTTTTTAAGTTGTTCGTTATCCAATAGGCCACAAAGTGTTCCCGAACCTGCTCTACTATCCCCCCTGTTGACACATGGCTCTGCCCATGTGTCAATCTTGCCGCATCTCTAAACAATGACTTAGGTAGTATTAGTAACTTATCATGATACCAAATACTGTCCTTATATAAATTGCTCCTAACTTCTCCCATTTCGAAATCCCTTTCACTGGTGCTCTAGACTGACAAATTTAATACAGCGTTGTCTATGTTTACATCCAATTTTAAGAACTGCTGTGTCGACGGCTGAGGTTTATCCTCTCTAGGGTAGGTGGGACGAAATCGTCCCACCTACGTAACAGCCAGTGGAATCCTGTGGCGCGTTATTCAAATACCTTAGAAATGCTATTACTTCAATTTCTCAAACATATGACTATTTTACACCATTTTAAAGACAAGACTCTTGTTAATCTAACCACACTGTCTGATTTCAAAAAGGCTTTACAACGAAAGCAAAACATTAGATTATGTCAGCAGAGTACCCAGCCAGAAATAATCAGACACCCATTTTTCAAGCTAGCATATAATGTCACATAAACCCAGAAGACAGCTAAATGCAGCACTAACCTTTGATGATCTTCATCAGATGACAACCCTAGGACATTATGTTATTCAATACATGCATGTTTTGTTCAATCAAGTTCATATTTATATCAAAAACCAGCTTTGTACATTAGCATGTGACGTTCAGAACTAGCATACCCACCGAACACTTCCGGTGAATTTACTAAATTACTCACGATAAACGTTCACAAAAAACATAACAATTATTTTAAGAATTATAGATAGAGAACTCCTTTATGCAATTGCGGTGTCCGATTTTAAAATAGCTTTTCGGTGAAAGCACATTTTGCAATATTCTGAGTAGATAGCCCGGCCATCATGGCTAGATGTTTTGACACCCACCAAGTTTGGCACTCACCAAACTCAGATTTACTATAAGAAAAATTGGATTACCTTTGCTGTTCTTCGTCAGAATGCACTCCCAGGACTTCTACTTCAACACCCAATGTTGTTTTGGTTCCAAATAATCCATAGTTATATCCAAATTGCTGCGTTTTGTTCTTGCGTTCAAGACACTATCCGAAGGGTGAAGCGCCGGCGCATATCGTGACAAAAAATGTCAAAATATTCCATTACCGTACTTCGAAGCATGTCAAACGCTGTTTAAAATCAACTTTTATGCAATTTTTCTCGTAAAATAGCGATAATATTCCGACCGGGAGACCTGTCAGTGTTTTCGTTGAAACACTGACAGTTGAAAATGGAGTCTTCACATGCATGCGCGCGCCCGTGTCATTGTTCTCAGAGCGACCACTTTCCAAATGCGCTACTGTTTTTCGCCCAGGGACTGCAGAGTCATCATTCCCCGTTCTGGCGCCTTCTGAGAGCCTATGGGAGCCTTAGAAAGTGTCACGTTACAGCAGAGATCCTCTATTTTCCATAAAGAGGCTATAGAAAGACAAGAAATGGTCAGAGAGGGCACTTCCTGTATGGAATCTTCTCAGGTTTTGGCCTGCCATATGAGTTCTGTTATACTCACAGACACCATTCAAACAGTTTTAGAAACTTTAGGGTGTTTTCTATCCACATCTACTAATTATATGCATATTCTAGTTTCTGGGCAGGAGTAATAACCAGATTAAATCGGGTACGTTTTTTATCCGGCCGTGAAAATACTGCCCCCTATCCTAAACAGGTTAATGCCCCCCTTGCCTGGTCTGTGAGTTTTGGTGGGCGGCCCTCTCTTGGTAGGTTTGTTGTGGTGCCATATTCTTTCCATTTTTTAATAATGGATTTAATGGTGCTCCGTGGGATGTTCAAAGTTTCTGATATTTTTTTATAACCCAACCCTGATCTGTACTTCTCCACAACTTTGTCCCTGACCTGTTTGGAGAGCTCCTTGGTCTTCATGGTACCGCTTGCTTGGTGGTGCCCCTTGCTTAGTGGTGTTGTAGACTCTGGGGCCTTTCAGAACAGGTGTATATACACTGAGATCATATGACAGATCATGTGACACTTAGATTGCACACATGTGGAGTTTATTTAACTAATGATGTGACTTCTGAAGGTAATTGGTTGCACCAGATATTATTTATGGGCTTCATAGCAAAGGGGGTGAATACATATGCACGCACCACTTTTCTGTTTTTAACTTTATTTTTTAAACAAGTCATTTTTTTTATTTCTCTTGACCAATTTGGACTATTTTGTGTTTGTCCATTACATGAAATCCAAATAAAATCAATTTAAATTACATGTTGTAATGCAACAAAATGGGAAAAACGCCAAGGGGGATGAATACTTTTGCAAGGCACTGTAGTTCTACCATTTGAAGAAGTCTTAATTATTTGGACAAATTCACTTATATTGTATTAAAGTAGCCATAAGTTTAGTATTTGGTCCCATATTCCATGCCTGCAGTGATTACATCAAGCTTGTGATTCTACTAACTTGTTGAATTCATTTGCAGTTTGTTTTGATTGTATTTTAGTTAATGTTTTTCCTAATAGAAACTGATTGGTGAATAATATCCTGTCATTTTGGAGTCACTTCACTTGTATTGTCAGTAAGAATAAGAATGATTCAAGAATGATGATGAATGAGAAAGTTACAGAGGCACAAGGATCATACCCCCTCTGTTATTGGAAACGGTGAGAGGTTAGTATGTTTTGTTGTATCCTCTGTTGTTGGTAATGGTGAGAGGTTAGCATGTTTTGTTGTAGCCTCTGTTATTGGTAATGGTGAGAGGTTAGCCTGTTTTGTTGTAACCTCTGTTATTGGAAATGGTGAGAGGTTAGCATGTTTTGTTGTAGCCTCTGTTATTGGTAATGGTGAGAGGTTAGCATGTTTTGTTGTAGCCTCTGTTATTGGTAATGGTGAGAGGTTAGCATGTTTTGTTGTAGCCTCTGTTATTGGTAATGGTGAGAGGTTAGCATGTTTTGTTGTAGTCTCTGTTATTGGTAATGGTGAGAGGTTAGCATGTTTTGTTGTAGCCACTGTTATTGGTAATGGTGAGAGGTTAGCATGTTTTGTTGTAGCCTCTGTTATTGGTAATGGTGAGAGGTTAGCATGTTTTGTTGTAGTCTCTGTTATTGGTAATGGTGAGAGGTTAGCATGTTTTGTTGTAGCCTCTATTATTGGTAATGGTGAGAGGTTAGCATGTTTTGTTGTAGCCTCTTTTATTGGTAATGGTGAGAGGTTAGCATGTTTTGTTGTAGCCTCTGTTATTGGTAATGGTGAGAGGTTAGCATGTTTTGTTGTAGCCTCTGTTATTTGAAATGGTGAGAGGTTAGCATGTTTTGTTGTAGCCTCTGTTATTGGTAATGGTGAGAGGTTAGCATGTTTTGTTGTAGCCTCTGTTATTGGTAATGGTGAGAGGTTAGCATGTTTTGTTGTATCCTCTGTTATTGGTAACTGTGAGAGGTTAGCATGTTTTGTTTTAGCCTCTGTTATTGGTAATGGTGAGAGGTTAGTATGTTTTGTTGTAGCCTCTGTTATTAGTAATGGTGAGAGGTTAGCATGTTTTGTTGTCGCCTCTGTTATTGGTAATGGTGAGAGGTTAGCATGTTTTGTTGTAGCCTCTGTTATTGGTAATGGTGAGAGGTTAGCATGTTTTGTTGTAGCCTCTGTTATTGGTAATGGTGAGAGGTTAGCATGTTTTGTTGTAGCTTCTGTTATTGGTAATGGTGAGAGGTTAGCATGTTTTGTTGTAGCCTCTGTTATTGGTAATGGTGAGAGGTTAGCATGTTTTGTTGTAGCTTCTGTTATTGGTAATGGTGAGAGGTTAGCATGTTTTGTTGTAGCCTCTGTTATTGGTAATGGTGAGAGGTTAGCATGTTTTGTTGTAGCTTCTGTTATTGGTAATGGTGAGAGGTTAGCATGTTTTGTTGTAGCTTCTGTTATTGGTAATGGTGAGAGGTTAGCATGTTCTGTTGTGGCCTCTAACTTTCTCACTCATTCTGATTCATGATTTATTCATGATTTTTCTTAATCATGGCATCATCAGAATTTAATTTTTAATCGTCAATCACATACAGTTGAAGTCAGAAGTTTACATACACTTAGGTTGGAGTCATTAAAACGTGTTTTTGAACCTCTCACAAATTTCTTGTTAACAAACTATATAGTTTTGGCAAGTCGGTTAGGACATTACTTTGTGCATGACACAAGTAATTTTTGAATCAATTGTTTACAGACAGATTATTTCACTTATAATTCACTGTATCACAATTCCAGTGAGTCAGAAGTTTACATACACTAAGTTGACTGTGCCTTTAAACAGCTTGGAAAATTCCAGAAAATTAAGTTATGGCTTTAGAAGCATCTGGTAGGCTAATTGACATCATTTGGATGTATTTCAAGGCCTACCTTCAAACTCAGTGCCTCTTTACTTGACATCATGGGAAAATGAAAAGAAATCAGCCAAGATCTCAGAAAAAAAATTGTAGACCTCCACAAGTATGGTTCATCCTTGGGAACAATTTCCAATCGCCTGAAGGTAACACGTTCATCTGTTCAAACAATAGTACTTAAGTATAAACACCATGGGACCACACAGCCGCCATTACGCTCAGGAAGGAGACACGTTCTGTCTCCTAGAGATTAACTTACTTTGGTGCAAATCAATCCCAGAACAACAGCAAAGGACCTTGTGAAGATGTTGGAGGAAACAGGTACAAAAGTATCTATATCCACAGTAAAACGAGTCCTATATCGACATAATCTGAAAGGTTGCTCAGCAAGGAAGAAGCCACTGCTCCAAAACCACCATAAAAAAGCCAGACTACAGTTTGCAACTGCACATGGGGACAAAGATCGTACTTAGCCACATTTAAAATGTTTGCTTCACTGTCAAAATAGCTATGGTGTGGACTGTATACTCAATACAATCTAAATCTGATACCTCACTGTCTGTCTTTTGACTGATACTGCTTTTAAACTGGTCTGGTGAGTCTACTCAAATATTTGTACTATACATGTTTCTATCTGCAGGCAATACTTTGATCATTTGTCATTTTTAATGATGATACATTAATTTACGAATAGATATGGCAGGTTTCAGGACACTGATATCTGAAAAATGTTGAAAAATTATACTGCCACTATTTTCACCACCAAAGCATAGCAGTGTGATTTTAATTTGATTTGACTCTTTGCAGGCTGTCAGGCTGTCTAGTCACAGAGGAAAGCTGTGCTTCTCTGGTCTCAGCTCTGAGGTCAAACCCCTCACACCTGAGAGAGCTGGACCTGAGTAACAATGACCTGAAGGATTCAGGAGTGAAGCTGCTCTCTGCTGGACTGGATAATCCCCACTGTAAACTGGAGACTCTGAGGTCAGTATTCCTGTAGTTGGTCAACAAGTGATAACTGTTCACTAGATCCACATGTGTTTACCAGACACACATAGTCCACACCATATGTGTTTGGACAGTGAAGCTTACAGTTTTAAATGTGGTGCAATGCTCCAGCATTTTGGATTTGAGATGTTTCATATTAGGTGACCTTACAGAATGTCACCTTTTAGTTGAGGATATTTTCATATATATCTGTTTTACCATTTAGAAATTAAAGCACTTTCTGTACGTAGTTCTCCCATTTGAAGAAGTCTTAATTATTTGGACAAATTCACTTATATTGTATTAAAGTAGTCATAAGTTTAGTAGTTGTACCATATTCCATGCCTGAGGTGATTACATCAAGCTTGTGATTCTATAAACTTGCTGAAATCATTTGCAGTTTGTCTTGGTTGTGTTTTGGATTATGTTTTTCCTAATAGAAACTGAATGGTGAATAATGTCCTGTCATTTTGGAGTCACTTCACTTGTATTGTCAGTAAGAATAGAAGATGTTTCTGAACACTTCTACGTTCATGTGGATGCTACCATGATTATGAATAATCATGAATGAATCGTTAATGATGATGAATGAGAAATTTACAGAGGCACAAAGATCAGACCCCTCTCTGTTATTGGTGTTATTCTGTATACTTCTGGCCCTTCTTTGGACACTGTGTTAACTAACCTCTAGACGAGCTTCAATGCCATACAACTCTCCTTCCGTGGCCTCCAACTGCTCTTAAATACAAGTAAAACTAAATGCATGCTCTTCAACCGATCGCTGCCTGCACCTGCCCGCCTGTCCAGCATCACTACTCTGGACGGTTCTGACTTAGAATATGTGGACAACTACAAATACCTAGGTGTCTGGTTAGACTGTAAACTCTCCTTCCAGACTCACTATAAGCATCTCCAATCCAAAATTAAATCTAGAATTGGCTTCCTATTTCGCAACATAGCATCCTTCACTCATGCTGCCAAACATACCCTCGTAAAACTGACCATCCTACTGATCCTTGACTTCGGCGATGTCATTTACAAAATAGCCTCCAATACCCTACTCAATAAATTGGATGCAGTCTATCACAGTGCCATCTGTTTTGTCACCAAAGCCCCATATACAGTGGGGGAAAAAAGTATTTGATCCCCTGCTGATTTTGTACGTTTGCCCACTGACAAAGAAAGGATCAGTCTATAATTTTAATGGTTTATTTGAACAGTGAGAGACAGAATAACAACAAAAACATCCAGAAAAACTAATGTCAGAAATGTTATAAATTGATTTGCATTTTAATGAGGGAAATAAGTATTTGACCCCCTCTCAATCAGAAAGATTTCTGGCTCCCAGGTGTCTTTTATACAGGTAACGAGCTGAGATTAGGAGCACACTCTTAATTAACCTCTTACATCTAGACGTTCCGCTAGCGGAACACCTGCTCCAATATCCAATGATAGGCGTGGCGCGAATTACAAATTCCTCAAATATACAAAAACTTCAATTTTTCAAACATATGACTATTTCACAGCATTTTAAAGACAAGACTCTCCTTTATCTAACCACACTGTCCGATTTCAAAAAGGCTTTACAGCGAAAGCAAAACATTAGATTATGTCAGCAGAGTACCAAGCCAGAAATAATCAGACACCCATTTTTCAAGCTAGCATATAATGTCACAAAAACCCAGAAGACAGCTAAATGCAGCACTAACCTTTGATCTTCATCAGATGACACACCTAGGACATTATGTTATACAATACATGCATGTTTTGTTCAATCAAGTTCATATTTATATCAAAAACCAGCTTTTTACATTAGCATGTGACGTTCAGAACTAACATACTTCCGGGGAATTCGCTAACATTTTACTAAATTACTCACGATAAACGTTCACAAAAAGCATAACAATTATTTAAAGAATTATAGATACAGACCTCCTCTATGCACTCGATATGTCCGATTTTAAAATAGCTTTTTGGTGAAAGCACATTTTGCAATATTCTAAGTACATAGCCCAGGCATCACGGGCTCGCTATTTAGACACCCGGCAAGTTTAGCACTCACCATAATCATATTTACTATTATAAAAGTTTGATTACCTTTTGTTGTCTTCGTCAGAATGCACACCCAGGACTGCTACTTCAATAACAAATGTTGGTTTGGTCCAAAATAATCCATCGTTATATCCGAATAGCGGCGTTTTGTTCGTGCGTTCCAGACACTATCCGAAATAGTAAAGAAGTGTCGCGCGCATGGCGCAATTCGTGACAATAAAATTCTAAATATTCCATTACCGTACTTCGAAGCATGTCAACCGCTGTTTAAAATCAATTTTTACGAAATTTTTCTCGTAGAAAAGCGATAATATTCCGACAGGGAATCTCCTTTTCAGCAAACAGAGGAAAAAATCCCAAAGGCGGGGGCGGTCGGGGTCATGCGCATAAGCCCAGTGTCCCTTGATCGGTCACTTGAGAAAGGCGATAATGTGTTTCAGCCTGGGGCTGGAATGACGACATTCTGTTTTTTCCCGGGCTCTGAGCGCCTATGGACGACGTGGGAAGTGTCACGTTAGAGCAGAGATCCTTAGTAAATGATAGAGATGGAAAAGAAGTTCAAGAAATGGTCAGACAGGCCACTTCCTGTAAAGGAATCTCTCAGGTTTTGACCTGCCATTTGAGTTCTGTTATACTCACAGACACCATTCAAACAGTTTTAGAAAATTTAGGGTGTTTTCTATCCATATGTAATAAGTATATGCATATTCTAGTTACTGGGTAGGAGTGGTAACCAGATTAAATCGGGTATGTTTTTTATCCAGCCGTGTCAATACTGCCCCCTAACCCTAACAGGTTAATTACTCACGATAAATGTTCACAAAAAGCATAACAATTATTTTAAGAATTATAGATACAGAACTCCTCTATGCACTCGATATGTCCGATTTTAAAATAGCTTTTTGGTGAAAGCACATTTTGCAATATTCTAAGTTCATAGCCCAGCCATCACGGGCTAGCTATTTAGACACCCGGCAAGTTTAGCCTTCACCAAAATCAGATTTAATATAACAAAAATGTTATTACCTTTGTTGTCTTCGTCAGAATGCACTCCCAGGACTGCTACTTCAATAACAAATGTTGGTTTGGTCCCAAATAATCCATCGTTATATCCGAATAGCGGCGTTTTGTTCGTGCATTCCAGAAACTATCCGAAATGGTAAATCAGGGTCGTGCGCATGGCGCAATTCGTGACAAAAAATTTCTAAATATTCCATTACCGTACTTCGAAGCATGTCAACCGCTGTTTAAAATCAATTTTTATGCAATTTATCTCGTAAAAAAGCGATAATATTCCGACCGGGAATCTCCTTTTCGGCAAACAGAGGAAAAATCACAAAGACGGGGGCGGCCAGTGCACGCGCCTAAGCCCACAGTCCCTTGATCGGCCACTTGAGAAAGGCGATAATGTGTTTCAGCCTGGGGCTGGGATGACGACATTCAGGTTTTTCCCGGGCTCTGAGAGCCTATGGAAGACGTAGGAAGTGTCACGTTAGAGCAGAGATCCTTTATAATAGATAGAGATGGCAAAGAAGTTCAAGAAATGGTCAGGCAGGCCACTTCCTGTAAAGGAATCTCTCAGGTTTTGACCTGCCATTTGAGTTCTGTTATACTCACAGACACCATTCAAACAGTTTTAGAAACTTTGGAGTGTTTTCTATCCAAAGCCAATAATTATATGCATATTCTAGTTACTGGGCAGGAGTAGTAACCAGATTAAATCGGGTACGTTTTTTATCCAGCCGTGAAAATACTGCCCCCTAGCCATAACAGGTTAACCTCTTGGGGCTAGGTGGGACGCTAGCGTGCCACCCGTGGTGCACTCCATCAACAGCAGGTGCATTTCAAGAGCGGCAAATTTGAATCCAAATAAATGTCAAAATTCAAATTTTTCAAAAATACAACTATGTTACACCATTTGAAAGATAAACATCTCCTTAATCTAACCACGTTTTACGATTTCAAAAAGGTTTTACGGCGAAAGCATAAATTTAGAGTATGTTAGGACAGTACATTTACAAGAGTTGTGTGTAATGTTTTGTCAAGTCAAAGACAGGGTCACCAAAACCATAAAACCAGCTAAAATGATGCACTAACCTTTTACAATCTCCATCAGATGACACTCCTAGGACATTATGTTAGACAATGCATGCATTTTTAGTTCTATCAAGTTCATATTTATATACAAAAACAGCGTTTTACTATGGCATTGATGTTGAGGAAATCGTTTCCCTCCAATAACCGGCAGTCAAGTCAGCGTCAGAAATTAAATAATTAAAATTAGAAAACATTGGTAAAATATTATATTGTCATTTAAAGAATTATAGATTTACATCTCTTGAACGCAATCAACTTGCCAGATTTAAAAATAACCTTACTGGGAAATCACACTTTGCAATAATCTGAGCACTGCGCCCAGAAAAATACGCGTTGCGATACAGACTAGACGTCATGTTGGGGAGATCTAAAATCGAAAATACTATGTAAATAATCCATTACCTTTGATTCTCTTCATCAGATGTCACTTCCAGGTATCACAGGTCCATAACGAATGTAGTTTTGTTCAAAAAAGCTCATCATTTATGTCCAAAAATCTCCGTCTCGTTAGCACATGATGTAAGCCAGCCGGACTTCTCGTCATGAACGAGGGGAAAAAATATATTTCCGTTCATTCAAACATGTCAAACGTTGTATAGCATAAATCATTAGGGCCTTTTTTAACCAGAACATGAATAATATTCAAGGTGGACGAATGCATACTCTTTTATAACGTATTGGAACGAGGGTACCCAACATGAAGTAGCGCGCCAGGTGTCTAATGGGACATCACCGTTCCATGGCTCTTGTTCGGTCAGATCTCCCTCCAGAAGACTCAAAACACTTTGTAAAGGCTGGTGACATCTAGTGGAAGCAATAGGAAGTGCCAAAATATTCCTAAACCCCTGTGTTTTTCAATGGGATAGGTTTAAAGTCAATACAACACATCAGGTATCCACTTCCTGTCAGAAAATGTCTCAGGGTTTTGCCTGCCAAATGAGTTCTGTTATACTCACAGACACCATTCAAACAGTTTTGGAAACTTTAGAGTGTTTTCTATCCATATATAATAAGTATATGCATATTCTAGTTACTGGGTAGGATTAGTAACCAGATTAAATCGGGTAATTTTTTTTTATCCAGACGTGCAAATGCTGCCCCCTAGACCCAACAGGTTAAAACCTCTTACATCTAGATGTTCCGCTAGCGGAACACCGCTCCAATATCCAATGATAGGCGTGGCGCGAATTACAAATTCCTCTAAAATCCGTAAACTTCCATTGTTCAAACATATGACTATTTTACACCATTTTAAAGACAAGACTCTCCTTTATCTAACCACATTGTCCGATTTCAAAAAGGCTTTACAACGAAAGCAAAACATTTGATTATTTCAGGAGAGTACCCAGCCAGAAATAATTCACACCCATTTTTCAAGCTAGCATATATGTCACAAAAAACAAAACCACAGCTAAATGCAGCACTAACCTTTGATGATCTTCATCAGATGACACTCCTAGGACATTATGTTATACAATACATGCATGTTTTGTTCAATCAAGTTCATATTTATATCAAAAAACAGCTTTTTACATTAGCATGTGACGTTCAGAACTAGCATACCTACCGAAACTTCCGGTGAATTTACTAAATTACTCACGATAAACGTTCACAAAAAACATAACAATTATTTTAAGAATTATAGATACAGAACTCCTTTATGCAATCGCTATGTCCGATTTTAAAATAGCATTTCGGTGAAAGCACATTTTGCAATATTCTGAGTAGATAGCCCGGCCATCCTGGCTAGCTATTTTGACACGCACCAAGTTTGGCACTCACCAAACTCAGAGTTACTATAAGAAAAATTGGATTACTTTTGCTGTTCTTTGTCAGAATGCACTCCCGGGACTTCTACTTCAACACCCAATGTTGTTTTGGTTCCAAATAATCCATAGTTATATCCAAATAGCGGCGTTTTGTTCTTGCGTTCAAGACACTATCCAAAGGGTGACGCGCCGGCGCATATCTTGACAAAAAATTTGAAAATATTCCATTACCGTACTTCGAAGCATGTCAAACGCTGTTTAAAATACATTTTTATGCGATTTTTCTCGTAAATTAGCGATAATATTCCGACCGGGAGACGTCGTTTTCGTTCAAAGACTGAAAATGTAAAATGGACTCTTCACGTGCATGCGCGCGCACGTTTCATTGTTCTCAGATCGACCACTATCCAAATGTGCTACTGTTTTTCAGCCAGGGACTGCAGAGTCATCATTCAATGTTCTGGCACCTTCTGAGAGCCTATGGGAATCTTAGAAAATGTCACGTTACAGCAGAGATCCTCTGTTTTCGATAAAGAGGCTATAGAAGGCCAAGAAATGGTCAGACAGGGCACTTCCTGTTTAGAATCTTCTCAGGTTTTGGCCTGCCATATGAGTTCTGTTATACTCTGTTATACTCACAGACACCATTCAAAAAGTTTTAGAAACTTTAAGGTGTTTTCTATTGAAATCAAACAATTATATACATTTTTTATCCGGCCGTGAAAATACTGCCCCCTATCCTAAACAGGTTAAAGGGAGTGCTCCTAACCGCAACTTGTTACTTGTAAAAAAAGACACCTGTCCACAGAAGCAATCAATCAATCAGATTCCAAACTCTCCACCATGGCCAAGACCAAAGAGCTCTCCAAGGATGTCAGGGACAAGATTGTAGACCTACACAAGGCTGGAATGGGCTACACGACCATCGCCAAGCAGCTTGGTGAGAAGGTGACAACATTTGGTGCGATTATTCGCAAATGGAAGAAACACAAAATAACTGTCAATATCCCTCGGCCTGGGGCTCCATGCAAGATCTCACCTCGTGGAGTTGCAATGATCATGAGAACGGTGAGGAATCAGCCCAGAACTCCACGGGAGGATCTTGTCAATGATCTCAAGGCAGCTGGGACCATAGTCACCAAGAAAACAATTGGTAACACACTATGCCGTGAAGGACTGAAATCCTGCAGCGCCCGCAAGGTCCCCCTGCTCAAGAAAGCACATATACATGCCCGTCTGAAGTTTGCCAATGAACATCTGAATGATTCAGAGGACAACTGGGTGAAAATTTTGTGGTCAGATGAGACCAAAATGGAGCTCTTTGACATCAACTCAACTCGCCGTGTTTGGAGGAGGAGGATTGCTGCCTATGACCCCAAGAACACCATCTCCACCGTCAAACATGGAGGTGGAAACATTATGTTTTGGGGGTGTTTTTCTGCTAAGGGGACAGGACAACTTCACTGCATCAAAGGGACGATAGACGGGGCCATGTACCATCAAATCTTGGGTGAGAACCTCCTTCCCTCAGCCAGGGCATTGAAAATGGGTTGTGGATGGGTATTCCAGCATGACAATGACCCAAAACACACGGCCAAGGCAACAAAGGAGTGGCTCAAGAAGAAGCACATTAAGGTCCTGGAGTGGCCTAGCCAGTCTCCAGACCTTAATCCCATAGACAATCTGTGGAGGGAGCTGAAGGTTCGAGTTGCCAAACGTCAGCCTCGAAACCTTAATGACTTGGAGAAGATCTGCAAAGAGGAGTGGGACAAAATCCCTCCTGAGATGTGTGCAAACGTGGTGGCCAACTACAAGAAACGTCTGACCTCTGTGATTGCCAACAAGGGTTTTGCCACCAAGTACTAAGTCATGTTTTGCAGAGGGGTCAAATACTTATTTCCCTCATTAAAATGCAAATAATTGTATAACATTTTTGACATGCGTTTTTCTTGATTTCTTTGCTGTTATGCTGTCTCTCACTGTTCAAATAAACCTACCATTAAAATTATAGACTGATCATTTCTTTGTCAGTGGGCAAACGTACAAAATCAGCAGGGGATCAAATACTTTTTCCCCCCACTGTACTACCCACCACTGCGACCTGTACGCTCTCGTTGTCTGGCCCTCGCTTCATACTCGTCGCTAAACCCACTGGCTCCAGGTCATCTACAAGACCCTGCTAGGTAAAGAAAGTCCCCCCTCATCTCCGCTCACTGGTCACCATAGCAGCACCCACCTGTAGCACCTGGAGCTCCTTTGCTCCCCATTATTTCTACTTTGCACTTTCTTCCACTGCATATCTACCATTCCAGTGTTTTACTTGCTATATTGTATTTACTTTGCCACCATGGCCTTTTTTTGCCTTTACCTCCCTTATTTAACTTAATTTGCTCACATTGTATATAGACTTATTTTTCTACTGTATTATTGACTGTATGTTTGTGTAATACCCTTGTTTGAACCAAGTATTGAGTTTATTTGTTATAATTAATTGGTATTATATTTAAAATATGATTGAATTGCTCCTAAACTGTAATGTTGTTAATGCATTATGCTTTTTGAAGAAATATTTATTTAATGTATAAGTGAATAGTTTGTTTTACTTTGAAGTTTACGTTTTGACCAATAAGGTCGCTTGTTAAGTTGTGGCCAATGGGAGTTGACCTGGTTAACGGGAGGGGAAAAAGACGTTGATGAAAGGATGGACGTTTTACCTCAGGACGGTTGGTGAAGAAAAATTATTAAAGAAGACGACAGAACTACAACAAAACACATAGCTACTAAGACATGTCATCTTTTTTTTCCAAGATGGCGTAGCAGTTCAGACGTCCTCTACCCTCCTCTTGTCGTGTCCCGTGTATTTATATATTTACATATTTTTTTTCTTCACTTATCTTTTTATATATATATATATTCTTTTTTAATTCTAAAAACTCAACCTCAAAGCACTCTCCTGCAACCCGCCTCATCAATTTAAAAAAAGAAGGTATTATTTACCTCATCTGAATTCCACAACAGAAGCTAGCAAGAGGTTAGCCATTTTCACTGGCTAACGTTGAAGTTCAGCTAGCCACGGTTAGCTGTCCTCAGCTATCCATTAGCTCGAAAAGCTATCGCCAGTTTTTGTACAGCGCGACTCAGACCAGAGCATACCGGACCTATTCTCTCTCCTTTCCCCGATTTCTACCGCAGGCTCTGGACATTTTACACCTGGATCTTGCAGCTAACTAGCTGCTACCTGAGTGACTATTGGCAACGTCGGTCACGGAATTAACACACATTATTACGGAGCTAGCCAGCTGAAGAGTTCCGTCAGCCACTCCTGGGCTATTCCTGAGCTAGCCAGCTGAAGTGTCTCCTGGGCTACAACTCACCTATCCTGACCCGTTTTACTGCCGATCCGGAGCCCCATCGGGTCTTCACGACTGGACCACCGACGTTATCTGCCCGAGGGAGTTATCCAACTGTCCCCTCCGTCGCGACGTAACCTGATCGCCCATCTGCGGCCCGCTAATCGTTAGCTGTCTTTTCGGCTGCGATCTGAATAGGTCTATCGGACACTTTTCTTGGCCCACTATAACTAACTATTTTGCCAACTTGGACAGGTCCCCCCTTCCACACGGAACCCCACTAACCCACAGACGGAAACGCACGAGCTGGCTAAAAACAGACCTCCCTCCCATCTTCCACCAGCTTGCTACCTATGGCCCGGCTAGCTGTCTGAATCTCACTGGACCCTTTGATCACTCGGCTAAGCATGCCTCTCCTTAATGTCAATATGCCTTCTCCATTGCTGTTCTGGTTAGTGTTTATTGGCTTATTTCACTGTAGAGCCTCTAGCCCTGCTCATTATACCTTATCCAACCTCTCAGTTCCTCCACCCACACATGCTATGACATCTTCTGGTTTCAATGATGTTTCTAGAGACAATATCTCTCTCACTATCACTAAATGCCTAGGTTTACCTCCTCTGTACTCACATCCCACCATACCTTTGTCTGTACATTATACCTTGAAGCTATTTTATCGCCCCCAGAAACCTGCTCCTTTTTCTCTCTATTCTGGACGTCACAGACGACCAATTCTTATAGCTTTTAGCCGTACCCTCATACTTATTCTTCTCTGCTCCTCTGGGGATGTAGAGGTGAATCCAGGCCCTGCAGTGCCTGGCTCCACTCCTACTCCCCAGGCGCTCTCTTTTGATGACTTCTGTAACCGTAATAACCTTGGTTTCATGCATGTTAACATTAGAAGCCTCCTCCCTAAGTTTGTTTTATTCACTGCTTTAGCACACTCCGCCAACCCGGATGTCCTAGCTGTGTCTGAATCTTGGCTTAGGAAGTCCACCAAAAACTCTGAAATCTTCATCCCTAACTACAACGTTTTCAGACAAGATAGAACGACCAAAGGGGGCGGTGTTGCAATCTACTGCAGAGATAGCCTGCAGAGTTCTGTCCTGCTATCCAGGTCTGTACCCAAACAATTTGAACTTCTACTTTTAAAAATCCACCTCTCCAAAAACAAGTCTCTCACCGTTGCCGCCTGCTATAGACCCCCCTTGGCCCCTAGTTGTGCTCTGGACACCATATGTGAACTGATTGTCCCCCATCTATCTTCAGAGCTCGTGCTACTAGGTGACCTAAACTGGGACATGCTTAACACCCCAGCCATCCTACAATCCAAGCTTGATGCCCTCAATCTCACACAAATTATTAATGAACCCACCAGGTACAACCCCAAAGCCGCAAACACTGGCACCCTCATAGATATCATCCTAACCAACGTGCCCTCTAAATACACCTCTGCTGTTTTCAACCAAGATCTCAGCGATCACTGCCTCATTGCCTGCACCCGTAATGGGTCAGCGGTCAAACGACCTCCACTCATCACTGTCAAACGCTCCCTGAAACATTTCAACGAGCAAGCCTTTCTAATCGACCTGGCCCTGGTATCCTGGAAGGATATTGACCTCATCCCGTCAGTAGAGGATGCCTGGTTATTTTTTTTAAATGCCTTCCTCTCCATCTTAAATAAGCATGCCCCTTTCAAGAAATTTAGAACCAGGAACAGATATAGCCCTTGGTTCTCCCCAGACCTGACTGCCCTTAACCAACACAAAAATATCCTGTGGCGTTCTGCATTAGCATCGAACTGCCCCCGCGATATGCAACTTTTTAGGGAAGTTAGAAACCAATACACACAGGCAGTTAGAAACGCCAAGGCTAGCTTTTTTAAACAGAAATTCGCTTCGTGCAACTCCAACTCTAAAAAGTTCTGGGACTTTGTAAAGTCCATGGAGAATAAGAACACCTCCTCCCAACTGCCCACTGCACTGAGGATAGGAAACTCTGTCACCACCGATAAGCCCACTATAATTGAGAATTTCAATAAGCATTTTTCTACGGCTGGCCATGCTTTCCACCTAACTACCCCTACTGCATTCAACAGCACTGCACCCCCCACAGCTACTCGCCCAAGCCTCCCCCATTTCTCCTTCTCCCAAATCCATTCAGCTGATGTTCTGAAAGAGCTGCAAAATCTGGACCCCTACAAATCAGCTGGGCTTGACAATCTGGACCCTTTCTTTCTAAAATTATCTGCCGAAATTATTGCAACCCCTATTACTAGCCTGTTCAACCTCTCTTTCGTGTCGTCTGAGATTCCCATAGATTGGAAAGCAGCTGCTGTCATCCCCCTCTTCAAAGGAGGTGACACTCTTGACCCAAATTGCTACAGACCTATATCCATCCTACCCTGCCTTTCTAAGGTCTTCGAAAGCCAAGTCAACAAACAGATTACCGACCATTTCGAATCCCACCGCACCCTCTCCGCTATGCAATCTGGTTTCAGAGCTGGTCATGGGTGCACCTCAGCCACGCTCAAGGTCCTAAACGACATCGTAACCGTCATCGATAAGAAACATTACTGTGCTGCCGTATTCATTGACCTGGCCAAAGCTTTTGACTCTGTTAATCACCACATCCTCATCGGCAGACTCAGTAGCCTTGGTTTCTCAAACGATTGCGTCGCCTGGTTCACCAACTACTTCTCTGACAGAGTTCAGTGTGTCAAATCGGAGGGCCTACTGTCTGGACCTCTGGCCGTCTCTATGGGGGTACCACAGGGTTCAATTCTTGGGCCAACTCTTTTCTCTGTATACATAAATGATGTCGCTCTTGCTGCTGGTGAATCTCTGATCCACCTCTACGCAGACGACACCATTCTGTACACTTCTGGCCCTTCTTTGGACACTGTGTTAACAACCCTCCAGACGAGCTTCAATGCCATTCAACTCTCCTTCCGTGGTCTCCAACTGCTCCTAAACACAAGTAAAACTAAATGCATGCTCTTCAACCGATCGCTGCCTGCACCTGCCCGCCTGTCCAGCATCACTTCTCTGGACGGTTCTAACTTAGAATTTGTGGACAACTACAAATACCTAGGTGTCTGGTTAGACTGTAAACTCTCCTTCCAGACTCACATCAATCATCTCCAATCCAAAGTGAAATCTCGAATTGGCTTCCTATTTCGCAACAAAGCATCCTTCACTCATGCTGCCAAACATACCCTCGTAAAACTGACCATCCTACCAATCCTCGACTTCGGCGATGTCATTTACAAAATAGCTTCCAATACCCTACTCAACAAGCTGGATGCAGTCTATCACAGTGCCATCCGTTTTGTCACCAAAGCCCCATATACTACCCACCACTGCGACCTGTACGCTCTCGTTGGCTGGCCTTCGCTTCATAATCGTCGCCAAACACATTGGCTCCAGGTCATCTACAAGACTCTGCTAGGTAAAGTCCCCCCTTATCTCCGCTCACTGGTCACCATAGCAGCACCCACCTGTAGCACGCGCTCCAGCAGGTATATCTCTCTGGTCACCCCTAAAGCCAATTCCTCCTTTGGTCGTCTCTCCTTCCAGTTCTCTGCTGCCAATGACTGGAACGAACTACAAAAATCTCTGAAACTGGAAACACTTATCTCCCTCACTAGCTTTAAGCACCAGCTGTCAGAGCAGCTCACAGATCACTGCACCTGTACATAGCCCATCTATAATTTAGCCCAAACTACTACCTCTTCCCCTACTGTATTTATTTATTTTATTTATTTTGCTCCTTTGCACCATATTATTTATATTTTATCTTTGAACTTTCTTCAAACTACAAATCTACCATTCCAGTGTTTTTCTTGCTATACTTTATTTACTTTGCCACCATGGCATTTTTTGCCTTTACCTCCCTTATCTCACATCATTTGCTCACATTGTATATAGACTTATTTTTTTTTTTTTTTTAAATTTTTTATTCTACTGCATCTTTGATTGTATGTTGTTTTACTCCATGTGTAACTCTGTGTTTTTGTATGTTGTCGAACTGCTTTGCTTTATCTTGGCCAGGTCGCAATTGTAAATGAGAACTTGTTCTCAACTTGCCTACCTGGTTAAATAAAGGTGAAATAAAATAAAATAAATAAATAAACATGAAGGGAAATACATGTTTTATTTAATAAAAGAGTTGTTATAATTTAGTTAAAACTTAGTAAAGACTGAAGCTACCGTCTTGTTGTGGAGGTATTAGCCACCCTAGAGGTTAGCCTAGCATCGTGTGACACCGGGAGATAATTGCTTGGGAAGCTAAACGAGTTCGTGTTGCCATGGGGATATCGGTTACGACTAAGGAGTACTGTCTGCATGGGTCGCTGTGCTGCCTTGGACTTGGTGAGGAAACCTGCATGGAACTGCCATACTTCGCTGAGGGAATATCTACCAAGTCGTGAGTAACCACAATGTGAGGTGCTTATAAATAAATACATTGGTAATGGTGAGAGGTTAGCATGTTTTGTTGTATCCTCTGTTATTGGTAATGGTGAGAGGTTAGCATGTTTTGTTGTATCCTCTGTTATTGGTAATGGTGAGAGGTTAGCATGTTTTGATGTAGCCTCTGTTATTGGTAATGGTGAGAGGTTAGCATGTTTTGTTGTAGCCTCTGTTATTGGTAATGGTGAGAGGTTAGCATGTTTTGTTGTATCCTCTGTTATTGGTAATGGTGAGAGGTTAGCATGTTTTGTTGTAGCCTCTGTTATTGGTAATGGTGAGAGGTTAGCATGTTTTGTTGTAGCTTCTGTAACTTTCTCACTATTATTCATGATTCATTCATGATTTTTCTTAATCATGGCATCATCAGGATGCTTTTAGTAGTGTTTAGAGACATGTTATCTACTCACTTGTAAATAAAATGACTCCAGTCACCATCTGTAATGAACACGATGGGAGACAGAGAGCTGGTTTCAAGCGCAGGGCTCAGCAGGTGTTTATTGTAAAGGACCACAGGAGGAGGCAGGTAGCTGGGTCCAGGGGCAGGCAGAAGGTCATACACAGGGGGTCCAAAAAGGCAACAGTACAGGCAGGGAAACGGCAAAAGGCATCATTAGTGAGGCAGGCAAAAACTATCATTCACAGGAGGATTATATACTGTCACCTCATATGAAACATTTGATCTGAAATCCAAAATGTTGGAGTTTAGAGCCACATTTAAAATGTTATCTTCACTGTCAAAATAGATATGGTTTGGACTGTATGCTCAATAGAATCTAAATCTGATACCTCACTGTCTGTCTTTTGACTGATACTGCTTTTAAACTGGTCTGGTCAGTCTACTCAAATATTTGTTAATATGCATCTTCCTATCTACAAGCAATACTTGAATAATGTGTCATTTCTAGGCTGTGCTTCTCTGGTCTCAGCTCTAAGGTGAAACCCAACACTTTATTTGCATATGGGTAACAGTGTAAACGAGAAAGCTAAGCGTATCACTTTAATACAACCTGTCTGTCATTATATTTCTTCTGTGTTGGCAGACTCTCATGCTGTAAACTCAGAAAGACATCCTGTAAAGTGTTGGCCTCAGTTCTCAGTTCAAACCCCTCACACCTGAGAGAGCTGGACCTGAGTAACAATGACCTGAAGGATTCAGGAGTGAAGCTGCTCTCTGCTGGACTGGGGAATCCCCACTGTAAACTGGAGACTCTGAGGTCAGTATTATCAGATATGAAAGTACTTTATGCATGTAGTTCTCCCATTTGAAAAAGTCGTAATTATTCGGACATATTACTTATAGTGTATTAAAGTAGTCATAAGTTTAGCATGTTGTCCCATATTCCATGCCTGCTGTCACGTTTCTCTAAGACAGAACCCAGAAGCAGACCAGGTGAGTAAAATGAAGGTGAGTATTTATTGGTAGTCTTGATGTGTAATTTGAGTGATCCAGGAGACGGAGCGGCAGCGGAGGTGAGTTGATGAGAGTAGATGGGTGGATTCAATGAAGTCACTGTATCCACCGACGGCCAGGCAAGGGAGTTGAATGTTCCGGGAGGATGACTGTAGACAGAGTAAACGGGGGGGGAGTAACCAGTAACAAGAACAAAACAACAAGACTAGCTCAGGAAACATGAGGCTGTTCGTTGCTAACGATCCAGCAGGGAATGGATGTCAGCTCAGGGCTTATGAAGAGGTGATGATCAGGACCAGGTGTGCAGAAGGTTGATGAGATGCAGGTGTATGGTAATCACTAGATCTCCCGCCTAACTTCGTCGCCTGGCAACCAGACAGGGTAATAATATCACTAGATCTCCCGCCTAACTTCATTGCCTAGCAACCAGATAGGTTTCTGAACGCACCCTTAGACTCCAAACAGAAAACAGTCAGCTCAGGCAGAAACAGACTCAGGAAGCGGGATTCCTGACACCTGCAGTGAGGCTTGTGATTCTACTAACAAAGATCAAACCCCCTCTGTTATTGGTAATGGTGAGAGGTTAGCATGTTTTGTTGTAGTCTCTGTTATTGGTAATGGTGAGAGGTTAGCATGTTTTGTTGTAGTCTCTGTTATTGGTAATGGTGAGAGGTTAGCATGTTCTGTTGTATCCTCTGTTATTGGTAATGGTGAGAGGTTAGCATGTTTTGTTGTAGCCTCTGTTATTGGTAATGGTGAGAGGTTAGCATGTTTTGTTGTAGTCTCTGTTATTGGTAATGGTGAGAGGTTAGCATGTTTTGTTGTAGTCTCTGTTATTGGTAATGGTGAGAGGTTAGCATGTTTTGTTGTAGTCTCTGTTATTGGTAATGGTGAGAGGTTAGCATGTTTTGTTGTAGCCTCTGTTATTGGTAATGGTGAGAGGTTAGCATGTTTTGTTGTAGTCTCTGTTATTGGTAATGGTGAGAGGTTAGCATGTTTTGTTGTAGTCTCTGTTATTGGTAATGGTGAGAGGTTAGCATGTTTTGTTGTAGCCTCTGTTATTGGTAATGGTGAGAGGTTAGCATGTTTTATTGTAGCTTCTGTAACTTTCTCACTATTATTCATGATTCATTTATGATTTTTCTTAATCATGGCATCATCAGGATGCTTTTAGTAGTGTTTAGAAACATGTTATCTACTCACTTATAAATAAAATGACTCCAGTCACCATCTGTAATGAACACGATGGGAGACAGAGAGCTGGTTTCAAGTGCAGGGCTCAGCAGGTGTTTATTGTAAAGGACCACAGGTCCAGGGGCAGGCAGAAGATCAAAAAGGGTCCAAAAATGCAACAGGCAGGGAAAAGGCCGTGGTCCGGGAGATCAGGCAATAGGTTGATAACAGGAAATCCAATAGGCTAAGGTACAGGCAGGGAATAGGTTGATAACAGGAAATCCAATGGGCTAAGGTACAGGCAGGGAATAGGTTGATAACAGGAAATCCAATGGGCTAAGGTACAGGCAGGGAATAGGTTGATAACAGGAAATCCAATGGGCTAAGGTACAGGCAGGGAATAGGTTGATAACAGGAAATCCAATGGGCTAAGGTACAGGCAGGGAATAGGTTGATAACAGGAAATCCAATGGGCTAAGGTACAGGCAGGGAATAGGTTGATAACAGGAAATCCAATGGGCTAAGGTACAGGCAGGGAATAGGCAAAAGGCGTCGTTAGGGAGGCAGGGAGGCAGGCAAAAACTATCATACACGGGAGGAGTAAATTAAAGGAAACTCAGCGCTCCGAATAGCCGTGTGTCGCAAATCAAACATTACATCACAATGATGGGGGTGCAAAGAACTGAACTAAATAGAGTTTGATAATGACATACAGGTGTGTGAACAGGTGATCAGAATTCAGGTGACTGGGATCTGGAGAGTGAGCTGCGTTCAGGGGGATCTACGTGTTTGAGAGTGTGAGCTGGAAGCAGACGTTACACCATCCACCATTTTAATATTGGGCAAAACACAACCCAAAACACAACCAAAACAAACTGAAAAATCAATCAACGAGTTTGAGTCACAAGCTTGATGTAGTCGCTGCGTTCAAGGAATATCGGATCAAATACTCAACTTGTGACTACTTTAAGCCACTATGAGTGAATTGGTCAGAAAACATATGACTTCTTTAAATAGGGGGACTAGATACATAAAGTGCTTTCATTTTTCTAAATAATGAAACAGATATGTATGAAAATATCCTCAAATAAAAGGTGACATTATATACTGTCACCTCATATGAAACATTTGATCTGAAATCCAAAATGTTGGAGTTTAGAACCACATTTAAATTGTTATCTTCACTGTCAAAATAGATATGGTGTGGACTGTATACTCAATACAATCTAAATCTGATACCTCACTGTCTGTCTTTTGACTGATACTGCTTTTAAACTGGTCTGGTCAGTCTACTCAAATATTTGTACTATATATGTTTCTATCTGCAGGTAACACATTGATAATTTGTAATTTATAATATGATACATTCATTTCTGAATAGATATGGAAGGTTTCATGACTGATATATCTGAATATGTTGAAGAAATATACTGCCACTATTTTCACCACCAAAGAATATCAGTGTGGTTTTAATATGATTTGACTCTTTGCAGGCTGTCAGGCTGTCTAGTCACAGAGGAAGGCTGTGCTTCTCTGGTCTCAGCTCTGAGGTCAAACCCCTCACACCTGAGAGAGCTGGACCTGAGCTACAATCACCCAGGAGACTCAGGAGTCAGACTGCTCTCTGCTGGACTGGAGGATCCACACTGCAGACTGGAGAAACTCAAGTATGTGGAGGGTTTATGTCAATGTTCATATCAGACATGTTTGACTTTTCAGGCTAGTTAATACAAACATTCTGACCACCACTTGGACAAAGCTATATGCTGTGTGTGTGTGTGTGTGTGTGTGTGTGTGTGTGTGTGTGTGTGTGTGTGTGTGTGTGTGTGAGAGTTCAGGTGTATCCCTCAATGACTGTCTGTTTTTCTGCTTACCGCTACAGTGTGGAACATGGTGGAGAGAACAGAATGAAACCTGGACTTAGAAAATGTGAGTGTTGACTGCTGTGAAGAATATGACTAAGAATAAGTCTTAATTCAAGTTAAGTCAAAGACCACCATCATTACTGACTTGGTCATGTTAAATATCATCTGTAGTTCTACAGAAGCACAAATCAGGGACACCAACGTTTACAAAGAGTTGATGTGTGTGTGTGTGTGTGTGTAATTAATGTGAATAAGTGTGTTTTATATTACCATACAGTATAACATGTGATCATTCAACAAGTCTCAAGTTACCTTAACTTCTCCTTTTGATACCTAGAAACATCTACATTAAATGAATTAGTGAAAAGTGAGTTAACATTCTAATGTGAATGATGATGATTTCTAATATTGTGTCTGGTTTCATCCATCAGACGTCTGTGATCTCACACTGGACCTAAACACAGTAAACAGACTCCTCTCTCTGTCTGAGGAGAACAGAAAGGTGACATGTAGGAGAGAGGAGCAGCCGTATCCTGATCACCCAGAGAGATTTGAGGACTGGAGACAGGTGCTGTGTAGAGAGGGTCTGACTGGGCGCTGTTACTGGGAGGTAGAGTGGAGTGGGAGAGGGGCTGTTATAGGAGTGACATATAAAGGAATCAGCAGGACAGGAGAGGTTAATGACTGTAGGCTTGGATACAATAACAAGTCCTGGAGTCTGTTCTGCGATGACTACAGATACATTGCCAGGCATAATAATAATCCTACTACCATAGACGTCCCCTCCTCCAGCTCCCACAGAGTAGGAGTGTATCTGGACTGGCCAGCCGGCACTCTGTCCTTCTATAGAGCCTCCTCTGACACACTGACCCACCTGATCACATTCACCTCCACATTCACTGAGCCCCTCTATCCAGGGTTTAGAGTTCATGTTGAATCCTCAGTGTCCCTGAAATAATAACTGGACACACACACACACACCACACACACACACACACACACACACACACACACACACACACACACACACACTGGACACACACACACACTCTCAACACACACACACACACACACACACTCAACACACACTCTCAACACACACACACACACACTCAACACACACACACACACACACACACACACTGGACACAAACTGAACACACACACACACACACACTGGACACACACACACACTGGACACACACACACACTCTGGACACACACACACACACACTGGACACACACACACACACACACTGGACACACACACACACACACACACTCACACATACACACACACACACACTCTCAACACACACTCTCAACACACACTCTCAACACACACACACTGAACACACACTCTCAACACACACACACACTCACACAGGACACACACACACACACAGGACACACACACACACACTGGATATACACACACTCAACACACACACTGGACGCACACACACACATACTTACATACACACACACACTGAACACACACTGGACACACACACACACTGAACACACACACACACACACACACACTGGACACAAACTGGACACACACACTGGACACACACACACACTGAACACACACACACACACACTGAACACACACACACACACTGGACACAATCTGGACACACACACACTCAACACAGACACACACTGGACACACACACACACACACACACACACACACTCGGCACATACTCACACACTGAAACACACACACACACACTGAACACACACACTCTGAACACACACACACACACGCACACTGAAACACACACACACACACACACACTGAAACACACATGCTTGACAAACACACTGGATACACACACATTGGACACACACACTCACTGGACACACACACTCACTGGACACACACACTGGACACACACACACTGGACACACACTCACTGGACACACACTCACTGGACACACACACACACACACTGGACACACACTGGACACACACACACACACACACACACTGGACACACACACACACTGGACACACACACACTGACACACATAAACACTGACACACACACACTGAACACACACACACACACACACACACACACAATGGACAAACACACACTGGACACTCACACATGACAGGCTTGTAATATTTTCTGATCTTTTACCACTTTGCATTTTTTATGTTATATTTTACTGTTTGTGTTTGTACCACAGGAGGTTGGTGGGACCTTATTTAGGGAGGACAGGCTTGTAATGGCTGGAGTGGAATAAGTGGAATGGTATTAAACACGTGGTTTCCATGTGTTCCATTTAATTCACTCTGTTCCAGACATTATTATGAGCCGTCCTCCCCTCAGCAGCCTCCTCTGGTATGTACTGTCCTGTATGTGAGAGAGATCCAACAAGGAATTACAATGTATGTATTACTTTTAATACCTGCAAATGGCAAATAAACTACTGGAACTCCTTATGAATGTCTGCAGCCGACAAGAGGTGAAAATATTACCGGAATATTCTGCAAAATGTTGATGAAGACGTCACTCAATCCACCCAAAACAACATGCAGTCTTTCCACAAGACTCCCATGTAGTTATAGTGTGACGTTATGAGTCGACGTTAAAGTAACATTCTCACAACATACTGCACTTGTTTTATCCTGTTTTAGATGTATCCTCTGTTTAAACATTTAAACTCTTACAATAACACTGTTAAAATACCAATGTGATCATTTCTTGTCTTTTATGTTGGAAAAACAAATTGTACAATTATATGTGGACATACGCTCCATAGTTGTACAAGTATACATGGTTATATTGTACTTTTCATAATAAAACATACTTGAAACAAGAAAAAGCATGTTAATTGTGAAAACAATTTCGTTATTGATTTTTACATTGCTTCTCCCTGTCTCATGTTGACGTTTGTCATGAATCTTGACCTGGAGGCAGAACTGTGCGATTTCCTCTAGATATGCCAGCTGCAAAGTCAGAATTGGCTGTGGAAAATAATGTTGTTTTATGGTCTTAATTTAAGGGAAGGATTAGCAGTGTGGTTAGGGTTGAGGTTAGGATTAAAATCTGATTGTATTACTTTGTGCCTGTGCTAGCTAGTAACCACTTTGCTGAACTGCCTCCAGGGGAAGATTCATGACAATAAATGCCAACCTGTCTCCAGAACAAGATTCATGACAATAAATGCCAACCTGCCTCCAGAACAAGATTCATGACAATAAATGCCAACCTGCCTCCCAGTCGTCCCCTCCTTATCTTTACAAGACTGCAAAACATGCAAGCTAGTGATGTGGGGGTTCTCTCATAAGCCTCAGTCCCCAGGTGGGTAGATGGCAGGTTGTATAAAGAGAAGCTAGTGATGTGGGGGTTCTCTCATAACCCTCAGTCCCCAGGTGGGTAGATGGCAGGTTGAATAAAGAGAAGCTAGTGATGTGGGGGTTCTCTCATAACCCTCAGTCCCCAGGTGGGTAGATGGCAGGTTGAATAAAGAGAAGCTAGTGATGTGGGGGTTCTCCCATAACCCTCAGTCCCCAGGTGGGTAGATGGCAGGTTGAATAAAGAGAAGCTAGTGATGTGGGGGTTCTCTGATAACCCTCAGTCCCCAGGTGGGTAGATGGCAGGTTGAATAAAGAGAAGCTAATGATGTGGGGGTTCTCTCATAACCCTCAGTCCCCAGGTGGGTAGATGGCAGGTTGAATAAAGAGAAGCTAGTGATGTGGGGGTTCTCTCATAACCCTCAGTCCCCAGGTGGGTAGATGGCAGGTTGAATAAAGAGAAGCTAGTGATGTGGGGGTTCTCTCATAACCCTCAGTCCCCAGGTGGGTAGATGGCAGGTTGAATAAAGAGAAGCTAGTGATGTGGGGGTTCTCTCATAGCCCTCAGTCCCCAGGTGGGTAGATGGCAGGTTGAATAAAGAGAAGCTAGTGATGTGGGGGTTCTCTGATAACCCTCAGTCCCCAGGTGGGTAGATGGCAGGTTGAATAAAGAGAAGCTATGATGTGGGGGTTCTCTCATAACCCTCAGTCCCCAGGTGGGTAGATGGCAGGTTGAATAAAGAGAAGCTAGTGATGTGGGGGTTCTCTCATAACCCTCAGTCCCCAGGTGGGTAGATGGCAGGTTGAATAAAGAGAAGCTAGTGATGTGGGGGTTCTCTCATAACCCTCAGTCCCCAGGTGGGTAGATGGCAGGTTGAATAAAGAGAAGCTAGTGATGTGGGGGTTCTCTCATAACCCTCAGTCCCCAGGTGGGTAGATGGCAGGTTGAATAAATAGAAAACAAAAGGCAACATAAAACAATCCATAAACGTGTAATTATTATGTAATTAACACAAAACATTAAGGACACTTTTCTTTCCATGACAAACTGACCAGGCGTAACTCAATATTAGGAAGTTATCCTTAATATTTTGTCCACTCAGTGGCTCTGACCCTTTACGTAACAGTCAATCCTCTTTTTATTGGGTATTTACCAACGTTTCAGCATCACTGTGCCTTCTTCAGGGTGATGTCATCAATACTTGAACCAGGTTATGTAGACAAACAGTGCAATTAGTGCAACCAATGACAATAGAGAGGGGTGTGTCATAATGATTAAGTTAATTAAAATGAATTAATGAAACTGTTAAAAAAAAACAATAGTTTATGGCATATTAAATATTAAACAATAGTAGGGTATATTATATATATCCGGCTCTCCATGTAATCGGATTCATTATGATCTAGGATCAGGTTCCCCCTCTCCATGTAATCTGATTCATTATGATCTAGGATCAGGTCCCCCCTCTCCATGTAATCTGATTCATTATGATCTAGGATCAGGTCCCCCCTCTCCATGTAATCTGATTCATTATGATATAGGATCAGGTCCCCCCTCTCCATGTAATCTGATTCATTATGATATAGGATCAGGTCCCCCCTCTCCATGTAATCTGATTCATTATAATCTAGGATCAGGTCCTCCTCTCCATGTAATCTGATGCATTATGATCTATAAGGCTAAACTGATCCTAGATCAGCTCTCCTACTCTTTATGAATACTGTCACAGGTGACACTGCATCTGGCATCTATGTCCTCCATGAAGATGAGACTGATGTTCTGGCCTCTCATCCCCTCCTTCATGTCTCAGCAGGTTCACTGCATTTGACAAACTACAGAAGAAGTACATCATTATCTGCACTAAACAACTAAATACAATTTACTAAATTAACTAAATTAATCAACACTGAAATAAAATACTGAATAAGAAACTGAAAAAAAACTCCTTATTACTGCATCCCACCTTTCACCCTTTTTCATGTTCAGGAAGTGAAGCGGGTGGTCATGCTGGCAGGAAACCCCAACACACCTGTCTCCTACAATTTCCTTGTTTTGGGTTTGGACCTGATGGCATTGCCTGCTTGAAATCCATGGCAACCCTAAAATATCTATAATAATATGAAGTACAATGCAAGTATTATGTACTGAAATGCTTCCTTGCAAGTTAACCTCTTGACAATGTCAAAATGAATAAAAAAAATATACAGCTGTCTTTAATAAGATAAAACTGAACTAACTGCTATCTTGAAATGTTGAAAAAGTGTTTTAAAATAGGCATCCTATCATTTGAAATTTAGTTGAAAGGCTAAGTGATTCTCCCCCTGACAAGAAGTTGACAGCCTTCAAACATAGTGCAAAAAAAGTGGGCGTGAACATAGAATATTTTTGGGTCAAAAAAAAAATGTCAAAATGAATAAAAAATATATACAGCTGTCTTTAATAAGATCAAACTGAACTAATTGCTATCTTGAAATGTTGAAAAAGTGTTTTTAAATAGGCATCCAATCATTTGAAAATTAGTTGAAAGGCTAAGTGATTCTCTTCCTCAGGTTACTAGAATATGCATATTATTAGTAGATTTGAATAGAAAACACCCTAAAGTTTCTAAAACTCTTTGAATGGTGTCTGTGAGTATAACAGAACTCATATGGCAGGCAAAAAAAACCTGAGAAAAAATTGAGTCAGGAAGTGGGAGAAATTCGAAATGTAGTTTTCTTTTCAATCCCTTGAAAAAACTACAATGACATGGTAGGTGCAACGTAAATCCTGACTCTTCCATTGGCTGTCAACAATCTTTAGGCACTGCTTTCATCCGTCATCTGTAACCGGGCAGAAAATTCTGTCTCATTCAATCCCTGGCCAATCAGAGAACAGGTGTCTTATGACTCGCATCCACGTGACTTAGCTGTTGTTTTTATTTACATTTACATTTAAGTCATTTAGCAGACGCTCTTATCCAGAGCGACTTACAAATTGGTGCATTCACCTTATGATATCCAGTGGAACAACCACTTTACAATAGTGCATCTAAATCTTTTAAGGGGGGGGGGGGGGGGGTTAGAAGGATTACTTTATCCTATCCTAGGTATTCCTTAAAGAGGTGGGGTTTCAGGTGTCTCCGGAAGGTGGTGATTGACTCCGCTGTCCTGGCGTCGTGAGGGAGCATGTTCCACCATTGGGGTGCCTGAGCAGCGAACAGTTTTGACTGGGCTGAGCGGGAACTGTGCTTCCTCAGAGGTAGGGGGGCCAGCAGGCCAGAGGTGGATGAACGCAGTGCCCTTGTTTGGGTGTAGGGCCTGATCAGAGCCTGAAGGTATGGAGGTGCCGTTCCCTTCACAGCTCCGTAGGCAATCACCATGGTCTTGTAGCGGATGCGAGCTTCAACTGGAAGCCAGTGGAGTGTGCGGAGGAGCGGGGTGACGTGAGAGAACTTGGGAAGGTTGAACACCAGACGGGCTGCGTCTATTTGTTCTTGTATGACTGAATACCTACAGCCCCGTTGTTAAATTATCCCAATTTTACGTAAAAAAATACCCTAAAGGATTGATTGTAAACATCGTTTGCCGTGTTTCTACAAATGGTAATGGAATTTTTGGGCCATTTCGTCTACGGATTTGCGTCCACGCCACATTGGCATGGTAACATGTAGTTCTGGACGGGTCAACAAAACGGACGTATTTTGGACATAAATGATGGACTTTTGCAGAACAAATGAAAATTTTTCTTGTGGAAGTGGGAGCCCATCCCGAGTGCATTCCGCCGAAGATCAGCAAAAGGTAAGTAAATATTTCCAACATATTGTTAGAGATTTGTCGACGCCGTGGTTGTAGGCTAACTGTATAGCTTAGCATTGAAGGCTAACTGTATAGCTTAGCATTGAAGGCTAACTGTATAGCTTAGCATTGAAGGCTAAGTTCTGTACTCAGAATATTGAACAATGTTGCTTTTTCCGTAACGTTATTTTTGAAATCTGACAAAGTGGTTGCATAAAGGAGTAGATTATTTGTAATTCTTTAAATAATTGTTCGATTTTTTTTTTCAACGTTTTATGAGTTCTTCCGTAAATTAAATGTGCCTTTTCACCGGCTGTTATGGGGAGAAAACATTTTCTGAACGTCACGCACCAATGTAAAAATCGGTATTTTTGGATATAAATATAAACTTGATCGAACAAAAAATGCATGTATTGTCTAACATGATGTCCTAGGAGGGTCATCTGATTCAGATTGTCAAAGGTTTGTGCTTAATTTTAGCTGTATATCTGGTTTTGTGATGGCTATCGGCTTTGAAAATGGCTGAGATGCTAAAATAATGTAATGTTTTTCTTTCACCGTAAAGCCTTTTTGAAATAAGACAATGTGATTGGATTAACGAGTAGAGTATCTTTAAAATGCCATATAATACTTGAATTTTAATTTTGAGATTATTTGGATGTATATGATACTTTATCAGTGTTTACATTCATACCAACATGATGTATATGATACTTTATCAGTGTTTACAGTCATACCAACATGATGTATATGATACTTTATCAGTGTTTACAGTCATACCAACATGATGTTTATGATACTGTCACGTCCTGACCAGTAGAGGGTGTAGTTGGGTCAGGATATGGCAGAAGGAAGTGTGTGTTTTTTATTGTTTCATTGATTTTGGCCGTGTGACTTCCAATCAGGCACAGCTGTAGAGGGTTGTGGTTGATTGGGAGTCACACATAAGTTGCCTACGTTTCCTTTGTGTTTCGTGGGTAATTGTTCTTGTCATTGTGGTTGCACCTGACAGGACTGTGTTGGCTGTCAGTTTTGTTGTTTTTGTGAATTGCATAGTGTTCGTTGAATTAAATATGACGAACCCTAACTCCGCCGCGTTTTGGTCCACTTCTTCCTCAGACAGCCGTTACAGAATTACCCACCAAACCCGGACCAAGCGGCGGAAGAGGAAGGAGCAGCAGGAGTACAGCGTTATGGACCAATGGACTTGGGAACAGATCCTGGATGGAGAGGGACCATGGACTCAGCCTGGGGATGATCGCCTCACGCAGTGGGAGATTGAAGCGGCGAGAGCGGAGAGGCGCTATTACGAGGAGAGAGAGCGCAACGAGTGCGAGAGGCAGCCCCAATAATTTTTTTTGGGGGGGCACACGGGACAGTCGGTGGAGCTGGGGTCGGTACCAGAGCCAGTCGGGATGACATTGGAGGTGAGCGAGGGATATGAGGCAGAGACTGTGACGGGGTTAATGGGGAAATTAAGAGAGAGCGAGATGAGAGAGCTGCTAGTGTGGTGCATAAAGTACGGCATTCGCCCTAATGAGCGTGTCGTGGGAATGTCACCTGAGGCAGCTCTCCATACTCGTCCTGAGGTGCGTGCTGGTTGTCTGGTAAATACTGTGCCTGCGCCCAGAAACAGGCCTCCTGCATGTCTTCCCAGCCCTGCACGTCCTGTGCCTAAGCCCAGAACCAGGCCTCCTGCATGTCTTCCCACCCTGGTCAAGCCCGTGCCTCCTCCACGGACCAGTCCTCCAGTGGGTCTCCCTATCTTGGTCAAGCCCGTGCCTCCTCCACGGACCAGTCCTCCAGTGGGTCTCCCTATCCTGGTCAAGCCCGTGTCTCCTCCACGGACCAGTCCTCCAGTGGGTCTCCCTATCCTGGTCAAGCCCATGCCTCCTCCACGGACCAGTCCTCCAGTGGGTCTCCCTATCCTGGTCAAGCCCGTGTCTCCTCCACGGACCAGTCCTCCAGTGGGTCTCCCTATCCTGGTCAAGCCCGTGTCTCCTCCACGGACCAGTCCTCCAGTGGGTCTCTCCACCCTGGTCCCTCCTGTGCCACCTCCTCAAACCAGGCCTCCAGCGGGTCTTCCCAGACTGGTGAGTCCAGGGCCTGCGCCCAGAGCCAGGCCTCCATTATGTCTCCCCAGCCTGGTGAATCCTGAGCCGGAGCTGCCAGAGTGGCCAGACTGCCCGGAGCTGCCAGAGTGGCCAGACTGCCCGGAGCTGCGAGAGTGGCCAGACTGCCCGGAGCTGCCAGAGTGGCCAGACTGCCCGGAGCTGCCAGAGTGGCCAGACTGCCCGGAGCTGCCAGAGTGGCCAGACTGCCCGGAGCTGCCCGCCAGTCAACAGTCACCAGAGCTGCCCGCCAGTCAACAGTCACCAGAGCTGCCCGCCAGTCAACAGTCACCAGAGCTGCCCGCATGTCAACAGTCACCAGAGCTGCCCGCCAGTCAACAGTCGCCAGAGCTGCCCGCCAGTCAACAGTCGCCAGAGCTGCCCGCCAGTCAACAGTCGCCAGAGCTGCCCGCCAGTCAACAGTCGCCAGAGCTGCCCGCCAGTCAACAGTCGCCAGAGCTGCCCGCCAGTCAACAGTCGCCAGAGCTGCCCGCCAGTCAACAGTCGCCAGAGCTGCCCGCCAGTCGTAAGTCGCCAGAGCTGCCCGCCAGTCGTAAGTCGCCAGAGCTGCCCGCCAGCCGTAAGTCGCCAGAGCTGCCCGCCAGTCGTAAGTCGCCAGAGCTGCCCGCCAGTCGTAAGTCGCCAGAGCTGCCCGCCAGTCGTAAGTCGCCAGAGCTGCCCGCCAGTCGTAAGTCGCCAGAGCTGCCCGCCAGTCAGGAGTCGCCAGTGCCGCCCGCCAGTCAGGAGCCGCCAGTGCCGCCCGCCAGTCAGAAGCCGCCAGAGCCGCCCGACTGCCCGGAACTGCCAGAGCGGCGCGACTGCCCGGAGCTGCCAGAGCGGCGCGACTGCCCGGAGCTGCCAGAGTGGCGCGACTGCCCGGAGCTGCCAGAGTGGCGCGACTGCCCGGAGCTGCCAGAGTGGCGCGACTGCCCGGAGCTGCCAGAGTGGCCCGACTGCCCGGAGCTGCCAGAGTGGCCCGACTGCCCGGAGCTGCCAGAGTGGCCCGACTGCCCGGAGCTGCCAGAGTGGCCCGACTGCCCGGGTCTGCCAGAGTGGCCCGACTGCCCGGGTCTGCCAGAGTGGCCCTCCTGCCCTCCGGCCCAGCCCGAGTGGCCCTCCTGCCCTCCGGCCCAGCCCGAGTGGCCCTCCTGTCCTCCGGCCCAGCCCGAGTGGTCCGTCTGCCAGGGTCAGCCCGAGTGGCCCGTCTGCCCGGCGCAGCTATCGGCGCCACCAAAGTGGGCAACGCCGAAGGTGGAGCGAGGTCCACGTCCTGCACCTGAGCCACCTCCAGGATAAGTGGGTTGGGGAGGGGGGGTGTAGCACACTGCCATTGTTGACGGCAGCCACCCTCCCTTCCCTCCCTTTTTTTTTGTTTAGAACTCATATGGCAGGCAAAAACCTGAGAGATTCCATTACAGGAAGTGGCCTGTTTGACCATTTATTGGCTTTCTTTGACATCTCTTCCCAAAACAAAGGATCTCTGCGGTAACGTGACACTTCCCACGGCTCCCATAGGCTCTCAGAGCCCGGGAAAAAACAGAATGTCGTCATTGCAGCCCATCAGGGGACAAAGGGCTTAGGCACATGCACTGGCCGCCCCCGTCTTTGTGTTTTTCCCTCTATTTACCGAAACGTAGATTCCCGGTCGGAATATTATCGCTTTTTTACGAGATAAATTGCATAAAAATTGATTTTAAACAGCGGTTGACATGCTTCGAAGTACGGTAATGGAATATTTAGAAATTTTTTGTCACGAAATGCGCCATGCTCGCGACCCTGATTTACCATTTTGGATTGTGTCTAGAACGGACGAACAAAACGCCGCTGTTTGGATATAACGATGGATTATTTGGGACCAAACCAACATTTGTTATTGAAGTAGAAGTCCTGGGAGTGCATTCTGACGAAGAACAGGAAAGGTAATAACATTTTTATTATAGTAAATCTGATTTTGGTGAAGGCTAAACTTGCCGGGTGTCTAAATAGCTAGCCCGTGATGGCTGGGCTATGTACTTAGAATATTGCAAAATGTGCTTTCACCAAAAAGCTATTTTAAAATCGGACATATCGAGTGCATAGAGGAGTTCTGTATCTATAATTCTTAAAATAATTGTTATGCTTTTTGTGAACGTTTATCGTGAGTAATTTAGTAAATTGTTAGTAAATTCCCCGGAAGTATGCTAGTTCTGAACGTCACATGCTAATGTAAAAAGCAGTTTTTTGATATAAATATGAACTTGATTGAACAAAACATGCATGTATTGTATAACATAATGTCCTAGGTGTGTCATCTGATGAAGATCATCAAAGGTTAGTGCTGCATTTAGCTGTCTTCTGGGTTTTTGTGACATTATATGCTAGCTTGAAAAATGGGTGTCTGATTATTTCTGGCTGGGTACTCTGCTGACATAATCTAATGTTTTGCTTTCGTTGTAAAGCCTTTTTGAAATCGGACAGTGTGGTTAGATTAACGAGAGTCTTGTCTTTAAATAGCTGTAAAATTGTCATGTTTGAGAAATTGAAGTAATAGCATTTCTAAGGTATTTGAAAATCGCACCACAGGATTCAACTGGCTGTTACGTAGGTGGGACGATTTGGTGCCACCTGCCCTAGAGAGGTTAACCGGCGCGTTACAACCCCCGGGGAATTGGTCAAAGCATATAGTGAGTTTTGAGTTAATAACATTGGGATGAAAATTCTCGTGACAACTTGGTCCTTCGAGCCGGATCTCAATACCTGCCTCTGTCGTCCCAAGGAACTGCTGGAAACCGTGCACGGGCGGATCCAGGATCCGTAAGACAAAGACCTGACCTTTGAATTGAGGGTTTATTTCAGGCCAGTGGTGAACTGGTACACGACAGAGGTGGTGACGAGATCCAACCTACATTGAATTCTCAGCTGCAAGAATAAGGTCAGTAGTCTTTATTCATGGTTTTGGGGGTAGGATCTAAACTTGCATTAGACGTATACATTGGTATAAATCTTGCGTAGGTAAGGTGATAATTACTAAAGTCCAGGAGGATTCATATTCAGTTTACCGTTTAAAAAAAAGTTTATATAGAGAAAGTTCAAAAGTAACAAAGTATCTAGATAAATATAAAACGGTTGGCTGAGTATTGAACAAAATTGGGTCCGCAATGTCTCAAGGTAGTTGAGGCCATTACCAAAATAAACTACCCCGTATCAAAATAGTCTGGGACTATTAGAGGAATATGGGAAGTAGTCTGGGACTATTAAAAATATATGGAAAATAGTCTGGGACTATTAGAGGAATATGGGAAGTAGTCTGGGACTATTAGAGGAATATGGGAAGTAGTCTGGGACTAGTAAAAATATATGGAAAATAGTCTGGGACTATTCAAAATATATGGGAAATAGTCTGGGACTATTAGGGGTATATGGGAAGTCGTCTGGGACTAGTAAAAATATATGGGAAGTAGTCTGGGACAAGTTAAAATATATAGATTGTAAGATTTAAGTATATAAACAGTAAAAGCACACACATAGATTGTGAGAATAAGCATAATAACAAGGAAGGTAATTGAATAACATGGGTGGTAAATCCTCAAAGGAGGTCCCGAAATTAACCGGGGATGAGAGGTATATGGAATCCAAGGATAAAAGGAACATTTATTTTGGCCCAAAATGGAGAAAGAAGTACGAACTTGATGGACGTTTAGATGTAGAAAAGCTAGAGTTGATGGTAAAACATAGACATGAAGATAGTGAAGAGGACAGGACAGTCAAAGCCCTGAGAAGGCTGCTGGAAGAACAGCGAAAGGAGAGAGAGGAACTACTGAAGTTGAGAGAGGAGAGTACTGAGCTAGTAAGGAGAAAGAGTGAGGATAGAGAGTTCAGAAAATTAACCCAAGAATGGGAAAAAGATAGACGGGGACTAGGACATAAGTGTGGAAGACCTAAGGCCCTCAGTAGACTGGATCCCCATAATCAGAGTCCAGGGAGAGAAAGAAGCCAGGGAGATTCAGAATGGATAGAGGAGGATGGGGAGAGTGGCCAGTACCCTATGATAGCATTGCCAAACCCACGGGCTGGGGATGATGGGGCACTGGCCACTCTGGATGTATACAGGGCATGGACACAGAGAGATGTGGTCCGAGCCGTAGAGGGTGTAGTGCATCCTAAGACAGGTATAGAAGGGTTCAGAAGAGAACTGGAAGGTCTAGCAGCCAGCTTTAAGCTAGACACAGGGGAGATTGAGAGAGCAGTAAGACAGCTGGTGGGGAAGGACTGGGCAGCAGTCCGGGGACAGTGGGTACCTGGACATAATGATTTGGTGGTATTGCCCTGGGCAGCAGATGGGCCATATGCCGACAAAATAGCACAGCTGTGTAATAATCTGAGGGAACACTATCACCGACATGCCTATTTTTCCAAGATCCACGAATGTAAGCAGGGAGACAGTGAGACCATAAGTCAGTACCTAGAGAGGCTGAAATATGTTTTCAATGCCAACGGTGGGTTAATAGAGCCACCGGGAGCCCAGGGGAACGATACAGCATATCACCAACAACTGAAAATAGCTTTCCTCAGTGGAATGCGCCCAGAGATAAGTCGTACCATAAAAAAGACTCTAGTAGGGTAGGGAACAGCAACTCTGGCAGAGGTAAAGAGATATGCCGTTCACTATGAGCAGGATGGGAAAAAACGACAGAATGAAAAAAGAACAGAAAAGAGCAGAGTACCTGGTAGCAACCCTAGGGGAAATAGCGGGGAGGAGCAGAGACTCTGTAGACAGGAGGGGAAAAACAGGGAAACACGATGACAGAGACGGAGAGAAGCGGTGTTTTAATTGCGATAAAACAGGACATTTCGCCAGGGACTGTAAAACACCCTGCAAATACTGTAACCAAGTAGGACACAATCACCGTATCTGCAGACATAAGGGGAAAGGCAGGCGTGACAATCGGGGTGGGAAGGGAGAGAAGAACAATAGGCGCCCACAGCCCGATTCAGGGAAGGAGGAAAAAGAGGATGAGGCATGACTAGATTCAGAGGAGGGGGAAGATCTGAGTGAACTAGACGAGGGGGTAACAGAACCAAATTGTGAAGTGTTTGAATTGGCAACCATTGATTTGGCATTACAACAGGAACAGAAACCACATTTGATATTGACGGTAATGGGAAAGAAAATACAGTTTCTTTGTGACACAGGAGCATGCCGTACAGCGATCTGTGCTGCTGATAAACCTGAGGGAGTAAGAATATATGGGGAAAAGATTATAGTTCGCTCAGCTTCAGGACATCAATTCATGGAAAGGTTGTCCTCACCAATCAATTTAGAACATGAGCAGTCTGGAGGGGAGGCAACCGTCCCTGTCTTGATATCCAAATTGTGCCCTGTGAACCTGCTGGGACGTGATGTAATGACCAAATTAAATGTAGCCGTCACTCCCATTGAACGGGGAATGATGGCATACATTGTGCGAGATAACATGGTAGTTTGCGGGGAACCGTGCTATTGGTATAGTCAAGATCTGTTAACCTCTCTAGGCTAGGCGGGACGAATTCGTCCCACCTACGTAACAGCCACTGCCAGCCTGTGGCGCGATTTTCAAAACCTTAAAAATCCTATTACTTCAATTTCTCAAACATATGACTATTTTACAGCCATTTAAAGACAAGACTCTCGTTAATCTAACCACACTGTCCGATTTCAAAAAGGCTTTACAACGAAAGCAAAACATTAGATTATGTCAGCAGAGTACCAAGCCAGAAATAATCCGACACCCATTTTTCAAGCCAGCATATAATGTCACCAAAACCCAGAAGACAGCTGAATGCAGCACTCACCTTTGATGATCTTCATCAGATGACAACCCTAGGACATTATGTTATACAATACATGCATGTTTTGTTCAATCAAGTTCATATTTATATCAAAAACCAGCTTTTTACATTAGCATGTGACGTTCAGAACTAGCATACCCCCCGCAAACTTCCGGGGAATTCGCTAACATTTTACTAAATTACTCACGATAAACGTTCACAAAAAGCATAACAATTATTTTAAGAATTATAGATACAGACCTCCTCTATGCACTCGATATGTCCGATTTTAAAATAGGTTTTTGGTGAAAGCACATTTTGCAATATTCTAAGTACATAGCCCAGGCATCACGGGCTCGCTATTTAGACACCCGGCAAGTTTAGCACTCACCATAATCATATTTACTATTATAAAAGTTTCATTACCTTTTGTTGTCTTCGTCAGAATGCACACCCAGGACTGCTACTTCAATAACAAATGTTGGTTTGGTCCAAAATAATCCATCGTTATATCCGAATAGCGGCGTTTTGTTCGTGCATTCCAGACACTATCCGAAATAGTAAAGAAGTGTCGCGCGCATGGCGCAATTCGTGACAATAAAATTCTAAATATTCCATTACCGTACTTCGAAGCATGTCAACCGCTGTTTAAAATCAATTTTTACGACATTTTTCTCGTAGAAAAGCGATAATATTCCGACAGGGAATCTCCTTTTCGGCAAACAGAGGAAAAAATCCCAAAGGCGGGGGCGGTCGGGGTCACGCGCATAAGCCCAGTGTCCCTTGATCGGCCACTTGAGAAAGGCGATAATGTGTTTCAGCCTGGGGCTGGAATGACGACATTCTGTTTTTTCCCGGGCTCTGAGCGCCTATGGACGACGTGGGAAGTGTCACGTTAGAGCAGAGATCCTTAGTAAATGATAGAGATGGAAAAGAAGTTCAAGAAATGGTCAGACAGGCCACTTCCTGTAAAGGAATCTCTCAGGTTTTGACCTGCCATTTGAGTTCTGTTATACTCACAGACACCATTCAAACAGTTTTAGAAAATTTAGGGTGTTTTCTATCCATATGTAATAAGTATATGCATATTCTAGTTACTGGGTAGGAGTGGTAACCAGATTAAATCGGGTATGTTTTTTATCCAGCCGTGTCAATACTGCCCCCTAGCCCTAACAGGTTAACCTGTTGATTTCCCAGTAAGGTTATTTTTAAATCTGGCAAGTTGATTGCGTTCAAGAGATGTAAATCTATAATTCTTTAAATGACAATATAATATTTTACCAATGTTTTCTAATTTTAATTATTTAATTTGTGGTGCTGACTTGACTGCCGGTTATTGGAGGGAAACGATTTCCTCAACATCAATGCCATAGTAAAACGCTGTTTTTGGATATAAATATGAACTTGATAGAACTAAAAATGCATGCATTGTCTAACATAATGTCCTAGGAGTGTCATCTGATGGAGATTGTAAAAGGTAGTGCATCATTTTAGCTGGTTTTATGGTTTTGGTGACCCTGACTTTGAATTGACAAAACATTACACACAGCTATTGTCAATGTACTCTCCTAACATAATCTAACTTTATGCTTTCGCTGTAAAACCTTTTTGAAATCGGACAAAGTGGTTAGATTAAGGAGATGTTTATCTTTCAAAGGGTGTAAAATAGTTGTATGTTTGAAAAATTTGAATTTTGACATTTATTTGGTTTCAAATTTGCCGCTCTTGAAATGCACCTGCTGTTGATGGAGTGCACCACGGGGGGGACGCTAGCATCCCACCTAGCCCATAGAGGTTAAGGGGGGAGTAACGGATAATCCTAAAACCTTGATGGAACTTGCGGATGATGCAGTACCAGGCCTCACTAAAATGCCCCCCGATGACTTACACTGCCCTCTCCGGTATAATAGACACCCAGGCCCCAATCCAGTCTATGAGGAGGCATTACTTAAAACCACAGAGAGAATTAAAGGGCTAAAGTGGTTCCACTATGACTTTACACATGCAGCAGGGGAGTAGAGCCACAGCCTCAGACACAAAGACTGTTCAGGGAAAGGTGTGGCCCCCATGTCTCTCTTGCGAAAGAACCTTCAGAAGGGTGGGAGGACATTTCAGTGGATATCTAAGGGAAAGAGAATCACAGACTGGGCAGACATGATGAGTGGAGATCAGCATAGTCCATCAACCGATAGATATCGTAGGAAGCTAAATTGGAGAGCAAATAGTGTTCCTGTGGTACATTTGAGTGAATGTGGGAGGTACTGAGGAGAGGCATGAAAATAAGGGAGAGCCGCACACCCTAGGAGCTCAGATGCAACGTTTCGTTGCTTTGATGCAACATTTCGACAGCCAAGCTGTCTTCATCAGGGTATAATCCGAGGAGGGTATAACTGAGGAGAGGCATACCTGTTAACTGAAGTTACCTGTTAACCTGTTAGGGCTAGGGGGCAGTATTGACACGGCTGGATAAAAAACATACCCGATTTAATCTGGTTACCACTCCTACCCAGTAACTAGAATATGCATATACTTATTACATATGGATAGAAAACACCCTAAAGTTTCTAAAACTGTTTGAATGGTGTCTGTGAGTATAACAGAACTCAAATGGCAGGTCAAAACCTGAGAGATTCCTTTACAGGAAGTGGCCTGTCTGACCATTTCTTGAACTTCTTTTCCATCTCTATCTTTTACTAAGGATCTCTGCTCTAACGTGACACTTCCTACGTCGTCCATAGGCGCTCAGAGCCCGGGAAAAACCTGAATGTCGTCATCCCAGCCCCAGGCTGAAACACTTGATCGCCTTTCTCAAGTGGCCGATCAAGGGACTCTGGGCTTAGGCGCGTGACCCGACCGCCCCCGCCTTTGTGATTTTTTCCTCTGTTTGCCGAAAAGGAGATTCCCTGTCGGAATATTATCGCTTTTCTACGAGAAAAATGGCGTAAAACTTGATTTTAAACAGCGGTTGACATGCTTCGAAGTACGGTAATGGAATATTTAGAATTTTTTTGTCACGAATTGCGCTATGCGCATGACCCTTCTTTACCATTTCGGATAGTGTCTGGAACGCACGAACAAAACGCCGCTATTCGGATATAACGATGGATTATTTTGGACCAAACCAACATTTGTTATTGAAGTAGCAGTCCTGGGAGTGCATTCTGACGAAGACAACAAAAGGTAATCAAACTTTTATAATTGCAAATATGATTATGGTGAGTGCTAAACTTGCCGGGTGTCTAAATAGCTAGCCCGTGATGCCTGGGCTATGTACTTAGAATATTGCAAAATGTGCTTTCACCAAAAAGCTATTTTAAAATCGGACATATCAAGTGCATAGAGGAGGTCTGTATCTATAATTCTTTAAATAATTGTTATGCTTTTTGTGAACGTTTATCGTGAGTAATTTAGTAAAATGTTAGCGAATTCCCCGGAAGTTTGCGGGGGGTATGCTAGTTCTGAACGTCACATGCTAATGTAAAAAGCTGGTTTTTGATATAAATATGAACTTGATTGAACAAAACATGCATGTATTGTATAACATAATGTCCTAGGGTTGTCATCTGATGAAGATCATCAAAGGTGAGTGCTGCATTTAGCTGTCTTCTGGGTTTTGGTGACATTATATGCTAGCTTGAAAAATGGGTGTCTGATTATTTCTGGCTTGATACTCTGCTGACATAATCTAATGTTTTGCTTTCGTTGTAAAGCCTTTTTGAAATCGGACAGTGTGGTTAGATTAACGAGAGTCTTGTCTTTAAATAGCTGTAAAATAGTCATATGTTTGAGAAATTTTTGTAATAGGATTTTTAAGGTTTTGAAAATCGCGCCACAGGCTGCAAGTGGCTGTTACGTAGGTGGGACGAATTCGTCCCGCCTAGCCCAGAGAGGTTAAAAGAGGAAGTAAACATAGACAAAGCTATATTAAAATTGTCAGTCTAGAGCACCAGTGAAAGGGATTTCTAAACGGGAGAAGTTAGGAGCAATTTACATAAGGACGATATTTGGTATCATGATAAGTTACCAATACTACCTAAGTCATTGTTTAGATATGCGGCAAGATTGACACATGGGCAGAGCCATGTGTCAACAGGGGATAGTAAAGCAGGTGGTAGTGCAGGTTAGAAAACACTTTGTGGCCTATTGGATAACGAACTACTTAAAAAAAAAAAAATTATAATAGATAAGTAAATTAAATGGGAAGAAGCGTTCCCAACTTACTGGGAGAATACGATTAGGGTAGTTGGTTTACTAGGATCTATCTCTTTAAATAAAGGATTACATTTTTAAATAAAGGATTACATTTTTCCGACTCCCGGTCGGAAAAATCATAACGCCATTAGCATAACAAAATGTAATAATTTTTTTTTGTCATTTTTTTTCTTCAAATTATATCGTTTTATAGATACACCTCTCCTGAATCTAACCACGTTGTCCGATTCCAAAAAGGCTTTACAGCAAATGCAAAACATTAGATTATGTTAGAGGAGTATATCGTAAAAGTAGCCACATTGAGTGGGCTGAGTCACTGACGTGATCTTCCTGTCTGGGTTGGCGGCCCCCCCTAGGGTTGTGCCGTGGCGGAGATCTTTGTGGGCTATACTCGGCCTTGTCTTAGGACGGTAAGTTGGTGGTTGGAGACATCCCTCTAGTGGTGTGGGGGCTGTGCTTTGGCAAAGTGGGTGGGGTTATATCCTGCCTGTTTGGCCCTGTCCGGGGGTTTCATCGGATGGGGCCACAGTGTCTCCTGATCCCTCCTGTCTCAGCCTCCAGTATTTATGCTGCAGTAGTTTATGTGTCGGGGGGCTAGGGTCAATCTGTTACATCTGGAGTATTTCTCTTGTCTTATCCGGTGTCCTGTGTGAATTTAAATATGCTCTCTCTAATTCTCTCTTTCTCTCTTTCTTTCTTTCTCTCGGAGGACCTGAGCCCTAGGACCATGCCTCAGGACTACCTGGCATGATGACTTGTTGCTGTCCCCAGTCCACCTGGCCGTGCTGCTGCTCCAGTTTCAACTGTTCTGCCTGCGGCTATGGAACCCTGACGTGTTCACCGGACATGCTTGTTGCACCCTCGACAACTACTATGATTATTATTATTTGACCATGCTGGTCATTTATGAACATTTTAACATCTTTACCATGTTCTGTTATAATATCCACCCGGCACATCCAGAAGAGGACTGGCCACCCCTCATAGCCTGGTTCCTCTCTAGGTTTCTTCCTTGGTTTTTGGCCTTTCTAGGGAGTTTTTCCTATGGAGTTTTTCCTAGCCACCGTGCTTCTTTCACATGCATTGCTTGCTGTTTGGGGTTTTAGGCTGGGTTTCTGTACAGCACTTTGAGATATCAGCTGATGTACGAAGGGCTATATAAATACATTTGATTTGATTTGAAATTTGATTTGATTTTCCAACCAACCACATGCATCACAAATAACCAAAAAACAGCTAAATGCAGCACTAACCTTTGACAATCTTCATCAGATGACACACCTAGGACATCATGTTACACAATACATGCATTCTTTTGTTCGATAAAGTTCATATTTATATATAAAAACAGCATTTTACATCGGTGCGTAACGTTGACTATCTATTTTCCCTCAAATGCATCCGATGAAACAGAGCTACAATTTTTTTAATTACTATTCGAAAACATTTTTCAAATGTAAAATTGTCATTCTAAGATTTGTAGATGAATATCTCTTGAAAGCACCTGTAATGCCAGATTTAAAATTAACTTTACTGGGTAATCATACTTTGCGATGAAAGAGGAAGCGATACTCTGAAAAATGCTAACGTTACAGGTCAGCGCCATCTTGGAACAATCGCATATCACATCTAGTCTTGTATACTATTGTCAATAATCCCTTACCTTTGAATGTCTTCATCAGAAAGCACTTCCAGGAATCCCAGTTCCACAACAAATTTATTTTCGTTCAAAAAAATTACTCCTTTATGTTCCAAGAGCTTGTTCTTGTTAGCGCGTCTGAAAGCTGATCCAAATGCTCCGTCGGCCGCGGGACAGCCATTTCGAGAAAATGCATTTTTTTCCCATTTAGGTTCGTTCAAACATGTCAAACGTTGTATAACATAAATCTTCAGGGCGTTTTTCAACAAGAGAGCCAATAAGATTCAAGGAGGATGATTGCATTGTGTTTCAAAACGTTTCGAAAGCGGAGGGTAACCAGGGGCGCCGGGGTCATAATGGTGATGGCCCTCTCCGTGTGACCACGTTCCACAGCGTGTCATTCATTCAGTGTTCACAGTAGGAGACTCAAATCACTTTGTAAAGACTGGGGACATCTAGTGGAAGCAATAGGAAGTGCTCAATGAACCATAGCTCATGGTGTGATTAATAGGCAATGTGATGAAGTTGAGTTCGCAATTCAGAATTCCACATCCTGTTTCCATCTGTCTCAGGGTTTTGACTGCCATATGAGTTCTGTTATAATCACAGACACCATTCAAACAGTTTTAGAAACTTTAGGGTGTTTTCTATCCACAAGTATTAATTATATGCATATCCTAGCTTCTGAGTTTGAGTAGTAGGCCGTTTAAATGGCTGTAAAATAGTCATATGTTTGAGAAATTGAAGTAATATGATTTTGAAGATTTTGAAAATCGCGCCACAGGATGGCAGTGGCTGTTACGTAGGTGGGACGAATTCGTCCCGCCGGTCCCATAGAGGTTAAAAAGGGCACACATCCTAAGCGAACGTCAAGAGGTTAAGAATTATAGATACAGACCTCCTTTATGCAATCGCTATGTCCGATTTTAAAATAGCTTTTCGGTGAAAGCACATTTTGCAATATTCTGAGTAGATAGCCCGGCCATCATGGCTAGCTATTTTGACACCCACCAAGTTTGGCACTCACCAAACTCAGATTTAATATAAGAAAAATTGGATTACCTTTGCTGTTCTTCGTCAGAATGCACTCCCAGGACTTCTACTTAAACAAGAAATGTTGGTTTGGTTCCAAATAATCCATAGTTATATCCAAATAGCTGCGTTTGTTCTTGCGTTCAAGACACTATCCGAAGGGTGACGCGCCGGCGCGTATCGTGACAAAAAATGTCGAAATATTCCATTACCGTACTTCGAAGCATGTCAAACGCTGTTTAAAATAAATTTTTATGCAATTTTTCTCGTAAAATAGCGATAATATTCCGACCGGGCGACGTTTTTTTCGTTAAAAGACTGAAAAGTAAAATGGACTATTCACGTGCATGCGCTCGCCCGTTTCATTGTTCTCAGATCGACCACTATCCAAATGCGCTACTGTTTTTCAGCCACGGACTGCAGAGTCATCATTCAACGTTCTGGCGCCTTCTGAGAGCCTATGGGAGTCTTAGAAAATGTCACGTTACAGCAGAGATCCTCTGTTTTCGATAAAGAGGCTATAGAAGGCCAGGAAATCGTCAGAGAGGGCACTTCCTGTATAGAATCTTCTCAGGTTTTGGCCTGCCATATGAGTTCTGTTATACTCACAGACACCATTCAAACAGTTTTAGAAACTTTAGGGTGTTTTCTATCCAAATCAAACAATTATATGCATAGTCTAGTTTCTGGGCAGGAGTAATAACCAGATTAAATCGGGTACGTTATTTATCCGGCCGTGAAAATACTGCCCCCTATCCTAAACAGGTTAAACCGCAGCCGTCGACACAGCAGTTCTTAACCTGTTGGGGCTAGGGGCAGTATTTTCACAGCCGGATAAAAAATGTACCCGATTTAATCTGGTTACCACTCCTACCCAGTAACTAGAATATGCATATACTTATTACATATTGATAGAAAACACCCTAAAGTTTCTAAAACTGTTTGAATGGTGTCTGTGAGTATAACAGAACTCATTTGGCAGGCAGAAACCTGAGAAGGTTTCATGCAGGAAGTGGCCTGTCTGACAAGGTGTTGTTGTTCTTGCTTCTGTTTATTGAAGCGTCAGGATCTTAGCTGTTACGTGACACTTCCCACAGCTCCAATGGGGTCTCAGAGCACGGGAAAAACCTAAATGAAGTAATTCAAAGCTCTAAGTGGTCTATCAGGGGACATAGGGCTTTAGGCCCGTGCACAGTCCGCCCCCGTCTTTCTGTTTTTCCCTCATTTTACAGACACGCAGATTCCCGGTCGGAATATTATCGCTTTTCTACGAGATAAATTGCATAAAAATTGATTTTAAACAGCGGTTGACATGCTTCGAAGTACGGTAATGGAATATTTAGACATATTTTGTCACGAAATGCGCCATGCGTGCGACCGTTATTTACCATTTCGGATAGTTTCTGGAACGCACGAACAAAACGATGCTCTTCGGATATAACGATGGATTATTTGGGACCAAACCACCATTTGTTATTGAAGTAGAAGTCCTGGGAGTGCATTCTGACAAAGAACAGGAAAGGTAAGACCATTTTTCTTATAGTAAATGTGATTTTGGTGAAGGCTAAACTTGCCGGGTGTCTAAATAGCTAGCCCGTGATGGTTGGGCTATGTACTTAGAATATTGCAAAATATGCTTCATCCAAAAAGCTATTTTAAAATCAGACATATCGAGTGCATAGAGGAGTTCTGTATCTATTATTCTTAAAATAATTGTTATGCTTTTTGTGAACGTTTATCGTGAGTAATTTAGTAAATTGTTAGTAAATTTACCGGAGGTTTGCGGGGGGTATGCTAGTTCTGAACGTCACATGCTAATGTAAAAAGCTGGTTTTTGATATAAATATGAACTTGATTGAACAGACATGCATGTATTGTATAAAATAATATCCTAGGTGTGTCATCTGATGAAGATCATCAAATGTTAGTGCTGCATTTAGCTGTCTTCTGGGTTTTTGTGACATTATATGCTAGCTTGAAAAATGGGTGTCTGATTATTTCTGGCTGGGTACTCTGCTGACATAATCTAATGTTTTGCTTTCATTGTAAAGCCTTTTTGAAATCGGACAGTGTGGTTAGATTAACGAGAGTCTTGTCTTTAAAATGCTGTAAAATAGTCATATGTTTGAGAAATTGAAGTAATAGGATTTCTAAGGTTTTTGAATAACGCGCCACCGGATTCGACTGGCTGTTGAGTGGGTGAGACTCAAGCGTCCCACCTAGCCCTGAGAGGTTAAAAGAGGAAGTAAACATAGACAAAGCTATATTAAAATTGTCAGTCTAGAGCACCAGTGAAAGGGATTTCGAAATGGGAGAAGTTAGGAGCAATTTATATAAGGACTGTATTTGGTATCATGATAAGTTACCAATTCTACCTAAGTCATTGTTTAGAGATGCGGCAAGATTGACACATGGGCAGAGCCATGTGTCAACAGGGGGATAGTAGAGCAGGTTCGGAAACACTTTGTGGCCTATTGGATAACAAACTAATTAAAAAACATTTTTTATAATAAATAAGTATATTAAATGGGAAGAAGCGGTCCCAACTTACTGGGTGGACAAGATTAGGGTAGTTGGTTTACTAGGATCTATCTCTTTAAATAATGGATTACATTTTAGCTGATCAGGTAAACCATATAGAATGCCAGAGTTAGGGAGGCCAGAACAGGTAGACATAGAAGTTGAAGATATACTAACAGCACACATGGTTAACCAAACCCGTATGTCCGAGACTTTGTGTCCAACAGGTGAATTACAGGAGAAGATGATTCACTCAATCCAACCAGGAGACTGGGTGTGGATCCAGTCCCTGAGGAGAAAAGAACTGGAAGCAGCCACGGTGGGAGGGCCCATACCAAGTGTTCCTGGTAATAGCCTTCACGGTGAGAATAGCTGAAAGAGCTACCTGGGTTCATATCACACATTGCGGGAGGGTAAGACACACTGACACTGTCGAACAATCACAGAGTTAGGAGAAGAACCGAATACCAATAAGGTTCGGGGGTTACCTCTCTAACGAAGATTCCCAAACCTGCCCGATCCTCACTGTGTGCGTTCATAGAAGTGAAAGTGTGGGTTGGCCTCTAGCCAGTGATATATTCTCCGGGAGGGGGTGGGGCTTTACAGGGGTACTGGTCAGTCTGAGCTGTCTGATTGTGGGAGCCATATTCCTAATACACCATGAACCACTCGAGAAGTCAGAAAGTGGTAACTTGACCCATAGTGTAGAAGATGAGGAGTTTTTATGGCCTAGGTACAAAAGGTCACTCGATCTGGATAAAAAGGAAGTGAGAGTAGAGTTAGGGAAGGATGTCTCAATAGAGTTCTATGCAGACCAAATGGGGTCCCTAACCTCCTGGCAGTCTAGGACTCGGACTTCATGGGGAAGATATCTGTGTAGATCCCGGTGTAACTCATGGAATCAGGTCATAGCTCACACAGAGAGAGAAGGCTATGTCAATCCACACACCCAATATAGAAACAGATGGAGTATAGTGAAGGCCAGGGTTTTTGACTGCAATCCAGAGCAAGGGAAGTATTGCTTGAAGATAGGAATGACCATTAAAAGCATAAAGAAAGAGGATTTAGGGTTATGGTATGTTGGCCTTGACCAGACCATTGTCGACACTGCGATACCATTCCGAGTTGTAAAGGTTAGGACAGGAGATAGTTCTACCGCAAGCCAGAATACCAGTAGTACCCCTGATAAAACGGACATTACCCGTGTAGTCATCCAGAGCCAAGGACCGGTGAGGATAGTTCAGACGAAAGATCTTAAGGAAGTGATTGAGGTGGAGACTTGGTTTGGGGATTCCAACCTATGGCTGGAATGGATTCAGTATACAGCTAGATCAGTAGCTAAAGAAGAAGGTTATGCCTGCGCAACAGCCAAACTTCAGTTGACAACCATCCCCTTTCTACTCGATGGAATTAATTTACCAAGGGGAATGGCCTGTATGGTAAAGCTGTTCATGAAGGCAAGGATGCCAGACAGTTGCACTGATCTGCATTATCTGTATCCTATGTGCCCATTAGATTTGTAAGTCGATTTGTAAGTCGCTCTGGATAAGAGCGTCCGCTAAATGACTTAAATGTAAATGTAAATTAGATCCAGACTTCCCCCTTTCACAGTCGCAGGAGGAGACTATTATTGTGTGGCTCGACACAACACACACGGATGGAACGTAGGGGAAGTAAGAACATGCAATAGGACAGAGAATGTTACAAATGACGAGACAATGAGGGACCTGACTGGGTGGTTGAGTTCCGAGGACTTTAGTAAGATAAAAAGGCAGAGAGCGGATGTCTGGTGGTTGTGTGGAGGTATGAAGCTGTGGCCAAACCTGCCTGCAAATTGGACTGGTATTTGTGCATTGGTACAGTTAGGCATGCCCTTCACCCTTATACAACACAAAGACCTAGTGCCAGGTGAAAGAGAGGGGAGGAGTGCTCCGTCAGGGTCCTTTGACGATAGAATTTACATTGATAGCATTGGGGTTCCAAGGGGGGTGCCTGATGAGTTTAAAGCTAGGAATCAGATATGGGCTGGATTGGAATCAAAAATTTTTTGGTGGTCGACTCTCAATAAAAATGTGGATTGGATAAATTACATTTATTATAACCAACAGCGTTTCATCAACTATACCAGAGAGGCAATTCAAGGGTTAGCAGAACAGACAGCTTTGACCACTTTGATGGTATTGCAGAATAGAATACCTTTGGATATGCTTCTGGCTGAAAAGGGTGGTGTGTGTGTGATGTTCAGATCTGAATGCTGTACTTTCATCCCTGAGAACACAGCTCCAGATGGATCAGTGACCAAGGCCCTGGCCGGTCTAAACAATTTAGCTCAGGAGATAGCAGAAAATTCAGGGGTGGACACGGCACTCACGGGATGGTTTGATAGTACGTTCGGAAAATGGAAAAAGGTTGTAATCACTGTGTTGTGGGCTGCTTTCACCTGTATGACTGTGTTGATATTATGTGGTTGTTGTTTGGTCCCTTGTGCGAGAGGTCTCATTTCCAGGGCTCTGGAAAGATCGATGACGGAGCAGATGGTGAGATACGGACCGATTCCAAGTTCAGACCAGTGGGATGACAAATACCAACTGCCGAGCCTGGCGGAGGATTCATTCAATTAGGAGGAGCCCATGTTAGACGAGACCATCTTTAATGTTTAGGAAGACTGTTTCTCTAAATGAAGGTCATAGCAAAAATCCTAATCCGAAGAGTTATGACTGGACATAGGCTTAGAACAGTCATTGATAAGTATGTAATGAAATACATGTATTTGTTTTTTTTGATTTAGTTTGATTTTGTGTGACATTTCTGAATCCAATAAAAATAGATGTGTTATAGTGTATGTGAAATATTTAGCCAATAGGGTGGATTGTAATGGAAATAATATGATTAAAGGTTTGACTAAATGATTTCACCCTGAAAAGGTATAACCGAGTGATTATAAGATGAATGTACTAATGTGTGTGTGTCGGAAAAGTTGAAGCCTAATGATTTAGCAATGTAAGCAACCAGACAGCAGACAACTTGTGACCACTGTGAAACTGATAACAGGAAGAAGGTCTCCCCACCCAGGGAGGGGAGAAACCTTTAGGCTTGCAGTAGATTATGTAACATGGGGCAGGATATGATAAGCAATGTATGAGATGGAGAAGACTTGTAAATAAGCATTGACAGTGTTAAAGAAGAGGAGGGGCATTTGTAAGGGGTATGACATATGGTATGACCAAATGTCAGGTATAAAAGGCTGTGTACATTGTATGATATTCAGAGCTCTCGTAAATAAACATTCTGACCAATTGTAGGCTGGCTCTCCGTCTGCTTCATCCAACCAGAATCTTACACCCTCTGGGGGGCAGACTGAGTAGTTTAATTGAAGTTCGGTTTATGAACATTGGGAACAGAATTCCCATGACAGAAGGTAGAAACTAGAGCCTGTAGGACCTGCCTTGTTGACAGTGCTGTTAATAAGAAGGTAGAGCAGGGATTTATTATGGACAGACTTCTCCCCATCTTAGCTACTGTCGTATCAATATGTTTTGACCATGGCAGTTTACAATCCAGGGTTACTCCAAGCAGTTTAGTCACCTCAACTTGCTCAATTTCCACATTATTCATTACGAGATGAACAGGTGAGCAGTACGCGTCTATGAAATGAGAGCATGAACAGTGTGAGGATCGTTAAAAGTCTTAGGGCTAGGGGGCAGTTTTCGGACGTTCGGAGAGTCTGGCGAGCCCAAAGTAAAATGCCTGTTACTCAGGCCCAGAAGCTATACATATAATTGGTAGATTTGGAAAGAAAACACTCTGACGTTTCCAAAATTGTTAAAATAACGTCTGTGAGTATAACAGAACAGATATGGCAGGCGAAAACCCGAAGAAAATCCGACCAAAAAATAAATAAATAAAACCAAATCAAATCAAACAAATTAATTTTTCTAATTTATTTATAAAGCCCTTCTTACATCAGCTGAGATCTCAAAGTGCTGTACAGAAACCCAGCCTAAAACCCCAAACAGCAAGCAATGCATGTGAAAGAAGCACGGTGGCTAGGAAAAACTCCCTAGGAAAAACTCCAAAGGAAAGGCAAAAACCTAGGAAGAAACCTAGAGAGGAACCAGGATATGAGGGGTGGCCAGTCTTCTTCTGGCTGTGCAGGGTGGATATTATAACAGAACATGGTCAAGATGTTAAAATGTTCATAAATGACCAGCATGGTCAAATAATAATAATCATAGTAGTTGTCGAGGGTGCAACAAGCACGTCCGGTGAACAGGTCAGGGTTCCGTAGCAGCAGGCAGAACAGTTGAAACTGGAGCAGCAGCATGGCCAGGTGGACTGGGGACAGCAAGGAGTCATCATGCCAGGTAGTCCTGAGGCATGGTCCTAGGGCTCAGGTCCTCCGAGAGAAAGACAGAAAGAGAGAAAGAGAGAATTAGAGAGAGCATATTTAAATTCACACAGGACACCGGATAAGACAAGAGAAATACTCCAGATGTAACAGACTGTCCCTAGCCCCCCGACACATAAACTACTGCAGCATAAATACTGGAGGCTGAGACAGGAGGGATCAGAAGACACTGTGGCCCCATCCGATGATACCCCCGGACAGGGCCAAACAGGCAGGATATAACCCCACCCACTTTGCCAAAGCACAGCCCCCACACCACTAGAGGGATGTCTCCAACCACCAACTTACCGTCCTAAGACAAGGCCGAGTATAGCCCACAGCGATCTCCGCCATGGCACAACCCAAGGGGGGGCGCCAACCCAGGCTCATATTTTGTAAAGCTATTGAAAACTCCTATGTCCGTCACCCAGATTGCAATTCATAATAGCTTCCACTAGATGTCAACAGTATTTATTCAAGGTTTTGAGGCTTCTATTTTGAAAAATAAATAAATATTTACACTTTCAGTGAGCTGACTGCTTGGGTCACATCAGTGTTTTTGCGCGCGATGGAGAGGGTGCACACTTGCGAATTTGGCATTCCTATTGAACACAGTACTTTCCGTATGAAATATTATAGTTTATTTACATTTTAGACAACCTGAGGATGATATAGACACGTTATTTGACTTGTTTGGACGAAATTTACTGGTAGCTTTTAGAACTTCTTTGTCTGCATGTTAAAGGAGTGGATTTCTGAAGTCATGGGGCCTGCTAAACAGACTATTTTGGGATACAAAGAAGGACTTTATCGAACAAAATGACCATTCATTGTGTAGCTGGGACCCTTGGGATTGCAAACAGAGGAAGATCTTCAAAGGTAAGTGATTTATTTTATCGCTATTTGGGATTCTGTGACGCCTGTGCAAGTTTGGAAAATATGTTATTGTGGAGTGCTGTCCTCAGATAATCGAAAGCTATGCTTTCACCGTAAAGCCTTTTTGAAATCTGACAACGCAGTTCGATTACCAAGATTCTAAGCTTTTAAATGATGTATGACACTTGTATTTTCATGAATGTTTAATATATTTCTATTTTGAATTTGGCGCTCTGCAATTTCACCGGATGTTGTCGTAGGTGTTTCGCTAGTGGTCCGCGAGCCCTAAGAGTTATTAAAACCATGTGCCCTGATTTAGTTAAAACTGGTTCCATCAGAGCCCTTACAAAACCTTTTACAACTGATTCATCACTGTCATACCTTATAGGGTCCAGAGATTTCCTGGTTAGGTCAACAGAGATGGACAAACTCTGGGCCCCAGGGCAAAAAAAATTGCCCCCCCCCCACTCTGGGACCTATGGTTGCCACCAGTCTGCTTGCCGTTCTCAGTTATCATCAGGTACTGTATGTGCATGATCAGGGCTTTATTCAGAAAAAGTTTCTTGGGCTACTTTGATTTGCCAAGTGGGCGATATTTTAATTCCGTGTTTATCTTCATGGACAAACTTGTTGTTCTAACCTACGATGGCTCAGCTTCAAGGGAACGTATCTGCTATTTGTATTTCCAGAGTCCCCTCCTGTTCCATGGTTTAACCTCTATGGGCTAGGCGGGACGAATTCGTCCCACCTACGTAACAGCCAGTGTAATCCAGTGGCGCGATTTTTGAATCGTTTGAAATACTATTACTTCAATTTCTCAAACATATGACTATTTTACAGCTATTTAAAGACAAGACTCTCGTTTATCTAACCACACTGTCCGATTTCAAAAAGGCTTTACAACGAAAGCAAAACATTAGATGATGTCAGGAGAGTGCCCAGCCAGAAATAATCAGACACCCATTTTTCAAGCTAGCATATAATGTCACCAAAACCCAAACCACAGCTAAATGCAGCACTAACCTTTTATGATCTTCATCAGATGACACACCTAGGACATTATGTTATACAATACATGCATGTCTGTTCAATCAAGTTCATATTTATATCAAAAAACAGCTTTTTACATTAGCATGTGACGTTCAGAAAAAGCAAACTTCCGGGGAATTTACTAACAGTTTGCTAAATTACTCACGATAAACGTTCACAAAAAAGCATAACAATTATTTTAAGAATTATAGATACATTACTCTTCTATGCACTCGATATGTACGATTTTAAAATAGCTTTTCGGATGAAGCACATTTTGCAATATTCTAAGTACATAGCCCAGCCATCACGGCTAGCTATTTAGACACCCGGCAAGATTAGCCTTTACCATAATAACATTTCCTATAAGAAAAATGTTCTTACCTTTCCTGTTCTTCGTCAGAATGCACGCCCAGGACTTCTACTTCAATAACAAATGTAGGTTTGGTCCCAAATAATCCATAGTTATATCCAAATAGCGTCGTTTTGTTTGTGCGTTCTAGACACTATACGAATGGTAATCCACGGTCGCGCGCATGGCGCATGGCGTGACAAAAAATGTCTAAATATTCCATTACCGTACTTCGAAGCATGTCAACCGCTGTTTAAAACCAATTTTTATGCCATTTATCTCATAGAAAAGCGATAATATTCCGACCGGGAATCTGCAATAAACTAAACAGCCGAATTAAAATACTCCACGGGGGATAATCGCGCACGCGCCTCATTCCATTGTCACCTAATGGGACACTTGGATGAGGTGATAATCTGTTTCAGCCTGAGGCTGCCTCGTCAACCTTCATGATTTTCCCGGGTCCTGAGAGCCTATTGGAGCCCTGGGAATTGTCACGTTACAGCTAAGATCCTTACTCTTCAATAAACAGATGCAAGACGCACGACTCCTTGTCAAACAGGCCACTTCCTGCATGAAACCTTGTCAGGTTTTTGCCTGCCATAGGAGTTCTGTTATACTCACAGACACCATTCAAACAGTTTTAGAAACTTTAGGGTGTTTTCTATCCAAACCTGAACAATAATATGCATATTCTAGCTTCTGAGTTGGTGTAGGAGGCAGTTAAAAATGGGCACATATTTTTTCCAAAATTCTCAATACTGCCCCCTAGCCCAAACAGGTTAACAAGTGATGACCACTCCACTACCATTGTCAACTACCTCCTCACATGAACTGGAAGCCACGTCTCATGTGGCCCACTCATCCACTGGCACATTGAATGTTTCCTCTCCAAGTACTGTGAGGAAACCCCTGTCAATTTTTCTCTCATGACTTTATGTAGAGTCAATCACAATCACAATCACAATCACATTATTACACATCTATGATTTGACTTCTTGCTTGGACTAACTCATTCTTAGCTCTTTTGTCTCACTGTGTAGTGTTTTTGTGTTATTGTCTTCCCAGTCAAATACTGTCCTGCACTGGTCAAGCCTCTGAACACCTCAACTCATGCCTCATATCCTCATTCAATCACTGCTGTGATCCCTTCCCAAAATGGTGTAAGTAGCCCTCTCATTCCTATTCCCCATAATATTGTACTATAAGTGTCTTTATTAGCCTCTATGGGCTAGGCGGGACGAATTCGTCCCACCTACGTAACAGCCACTTGAAGCCTGTGGCGCGATTTTCAAAACCTTAAAAATCCTATTACTTCAATTTCTCAAACATATGACTATTTTACAGCTATTTAAAGACAAGACTCTCATTAATCTAACCACACTGTCCGATTTCAAAAAGGCTTTACAACAAAAGCAAAGCATTAGATTATGTGCTAAACTTGCCGGGACGAATTCGTCCCGCCTAGCCCAGAGAGGTTAAGAATGATAGATACAGAACTCCTCTATGCACTCGATATGTCCGATTTTAAAATAGATTTTTGGTGAAAGCACATTTTGCAATATTCTATGTACATAGCCCAGCCATCACGGGCTAGCTATTTAGACACCCAGCAAGTTTAGCCTTCACCAAAATCTGATTTACTATAACAAAAATGTTATTACCTTTGGTGTTCTTCATCAGAATGCACTCCCAGGACTTCTACTTCAATAACAAATGTTGGATTGGTCCCAAATAATCCATCGTTATATCCAAACAGCGGCGTTTTGTTTGTGCGTTCTAGACACTATCCGAAATGGTAAATCAGGGTTACGAGCATGGCGCATTTCGTGACAAACAAATTCTAAATATTCCATTACCGTACTTCGAAGCATGTCAACCGCTGTTTAAAATCAATTTTTATGCAATTTATCTCGTAAAAAAGCGATAATATTCCGACCGGGAATCTGCGTTTCGGTAAATAGAGGGAAAAAAAGAAAGACGGGGGCGACCAGTGTACGCGCCTAAGCCCACTGTCCCCTGATCGGCCACTTGACAAAGGCGATAATTTGTTTCAGCCTGGGGCTGGAATGACGACATTCAGCTTTTTCCCGGGCTCTGAGAGCCTATGGGAGCCGTGGGAAGTGTCACGTTACCGCAGAGATCCTTTGTTTTTGGAAAGAGATGTCATAGAAAGCCAATAAATGGTCAGACAGGCCACTTCCTGTAAAGGAATCTCTCAAGTTTTTGGCTGCCATATGAGTTCTGTTATACTCACAGACACCATTCAAACGGTTTTTGAAACTTTAGGGTGTTTTCTATCCATATCTAATAACTATATGCATATTCTAGTTACTGGGTAGGAGTAGTAACCAGATTAAGTCGGGTACGGTTTTTATCCGGCGGTGTAAATACTGCCCCCTAGCCCTAAGAGGTTAACCTGTTGGGTCTAGGGGGCAGCATTTGCACGTCTGGATAAAAAAAAATGTACCCGATTTAATCTGGTTACTAATCCTACCCAGTAACTAGAATATGCATATACTTATTATATATGGATAGAAAACACTCTAAAGTTTCCAAAACTGTTTGAATGGTGTCTGTGAGTATAACAGAACTCATTTGGCAGGCAAAACCCTGAGACATTTTCTGACAGGAAGTGGATACCTGATGTGTTGTATTGACTTTAAACCTATCCCATTGAAAAACACAGGGGTTTAGGAATATTTTGGCACTTCCTATTGCTTCCACTAGATGTCACCAGCCTTTACAAAGTGTTTTGAGTCTTCTGGAGGGAGATCTGACCGAACAAGAGCCATGGAACGGTGATGTCCCATTAGACACCTGGCGCGCTACTTCATGTTGGGTACCCTCGTTCCAATACGTTATAAAAGACTATGCATTCGTCCACCTTGAATATTATTCATGTTCTGGTTAAAAAAGGCCCTAATGATTTATGCTATACAACGTTTGACATGTTTGAACGAACGGAAATATATTTTTTCCCCTCGTTCATGACGAGAAGTCCGGCTGGCTTACATCATGTGCTAACGAGACGGAGATTTTTGGACATAAATGATGAGCTTTTTTGAACAAAACTACATTCGTTATGGACCTGTGATACCTGGAAGTGACATCTGATGAAGAGAATCAAAGGTAATGGATTATTTACATAGTATTTTCGATTTTAGATCTCCCCAACATGACGTCTAGTCTGTATCGCAACGCGTATTTTTCTGGGCACAGTGCTCAGATTATTGCAAAGTGTGATTTCCCAGTAAGGTTATTTTTAAATCTGGCAAGTTGATTGCGTTCAAAAGATGTAAATCTATAATTCTTTAAATGACAATATAATATTTTACCAATGTTTTCTAATTTTAATTATTTAATTTGTGACGCTGACTTGACTGCCGGTTATTGGAGGGAAACGATTTCCTCAACATCAATGCCATAGTAAAACGCTGTTTTTGGATATAAATATCAACTTGATAGAACTAAAAATGCATGCATTGTCTAACATAATGTCCTAGGAGTGTCATCTGATGGAGATTGTAAAAGGTTAGTGTATCATTTTAGCTGGTTTTATGGTTTTGGTGACCCTGTCTTTGACTTGACAAAACATTACACACAACTCTTGTAAATGTACTGTCCTAACATACTCTAAATTTATGCTTTCGCCGTAAAACCTTTTTGAAATCGTAAAACGTGGTTAGATTAAGGAGATGTTTATCTTTCAAATGGTGTAACATAGTTGTATTTTTGAAAAATTTGAATTTTGACATTTATTTGGATTCAAATTTGCCGCTCTTGAAATGCACCTGCTGTTGATGGAGTGCACCACGGGTGGCACGCTAGCGTCCCACCTAGCCCCAAGAGGTTAACACAGTGTCCAAAGAATGGCCAGAAGTATACAGAATGGGGTCGTCTGCGTAGAGGTGGATCAGAGATTCACCAGCAGCAAGAGTGACATCATTGATGTATACAGAGAAAAGAGTTGGCCCAATATGGCTCCCACAATCAGACAGCTCAGACTGACCAGTACCCCTGTAAAGCCCCACCCCCTCCCGGAGAATATATCACTGGCTAGAGGCCAACCCACACTTTCACTTCTATGAACGCACACAGTGAGGATCGGGCGGGTTAGGGAATCTTTGTTAGAGAGGTAACCCCCGAACCTTATTGGTATTCGGTTCTTCTCCTAACTCTGTGATTGTTCGACAGTGTCAGTGTGTCTTACCCTCCCGCAATGTGTGATATGAACACAGGTAGCTCTTTCAGCTATTCTCACCACAAAGGCTATTACCAGGAACACTTGTATGGGCCCTCCCACCGTGGCTGCTTCCAGTTCTTTTCTCCTCAGGGACTGGATCCACACCCAGTCTCCTGGTTGGATTGAGTGAATCATCTTCTCCTGTAATTCACCTGTTGGACACAAAGTCTCGGACATACGGGTTTGGTTAACCATGTGTTCTGTTAGTATATCTTCAACTTCTATGTCTACCTGTTCTGGCCTCCCTAACTCTGGCATTCTATATGGGTTACCTGATCACCTAAAATGTAATCCATTATTTAAAGAGATAGATCCTAGTAAACAAACTACCCTAATCGTGTCCACCCAGTAAGTTGGGACCGCTTCTTCCCATTTAATATACTTATCTATTATAAAAAAGGTTTTTTTGATTAAGTAGTTCGTTATCCAATAGGCCACAAAGTGTTTCCGAACCTGCTCTACTATCCCCCCTGTTGACACATGGCTCTGCCCATGTGTCAATCTTGCCGCATCTCTAAACAATGACTTAGGTAGTATTGGTAATTTACCATGATACCAAATATCGTCCTTATATAAATTGCTCCTAACTTCTCCCATTTCGAAATCCCTTTCACTGGTGCTCTAGACTGACAATTTTAATATATGTTTTAATTTAATTAATGTTTTTTGTGAACGTTTATCGTGAGTAATTTAGTAAATTCACCGGAAGTTTCGGTGGGTATGCTAGTTCTGAACATCACATGCTAATGTAAAAAGCTGGTTTTTGATATAAATATGAATGTGATTGAACAAAACATGCATGTATTGTATAACATAATGTCCTAGGAGTGTCATCTGATGAAGATCAAAGGTTAGTGCTGCATTTAGCTGTGGTTTTGGTTTTTGTGACATTATATGCTAGCTTGAAAAATGGGTGTGTGATTATTTCTGGCTGGGTACTCTCCTGACATAATCTAATGTTTTGCTTTCGTTGTAAAGCCTTTTTCAAATCGGACAATGTGGTTAGATAAAGGAGAGTCTTGTCTTTAAAATGGTGTAAAATAGTCATATGTTTGAAAAATTGAAGTTTTTGGATTTTCGAGGAGTTTGTAATTCGCGCCACGCCCATCATTGGATATTGGAGCGGTGTTCCGCTAGCGGAACATCTAGATGTAAGAGGTTATTAATTCAATCTGCTTTCAGTGTAAGAGCTTCCCCTTTGTGGAATACCCTGCCATTAGACACACACTACTGTGATTAAGGTGCACCGTCCCTGTAAAATAAAAATTAACTCAACCTGCAATTCACTTTACTGACCTGACATTGTTCCACGTAATGGAAACAGATTATAATGTTAGAATACATTACTTCCTGCTCAAATTCACTATTGTTAACTAAACAATCTAAAAAATATATAACCTCTACTCCAACAACGTTCTGCCTTTCCTCTATCGTAAGAGTAAAACCAACTTTTCAACTGTCTCTTCTCTTTCGGCTTCACAATTATGAAATGTCCAAGACTTAAAAGTACCATGTAAATTGCCAAACCTACTTTTCAACTTTCGTAGTAAGTTCCTTGTTCTTTTCACCCTCTGCTCTCTTCCTCGTTGTTTCTGTCTCTTTTTCCCCTTCTCAGAATTTAGGAATAATTACTATTGTGACTTTTGATAAGTTATTAGGTCTCACACATAGACAAGTTACTTTTAACTGGTCAGTAAACCTATCTCACACGCACATCATTTTTTCGCTGCTGATATCCTTCTTCAACTTTCTCTCTCTCTTTCTCTACACTTGCCTTCTCGCCTTCTTCTCCAGGCTTCAGACAGCCACACCCTGGCTATGTCTAACCCTCGACCTGCTGTTTCCCTGTCTTGTCCCCACATACCTTATGTATCTTTCTTATCATTAGTCCCGACTTTTCTATGTCCAAACTTCCATCAAATTCATACTTCCTTCTCCACATCGGACTGAAATAAATATTTATTTTATAACATTTAACTCCATATACTGCTCATCTCCAGTTAATTCCTGCACCTCCTTTGAGGGTTTGCCACCCATGGTTATTCAATAACTATTTATTATTAGGCTGCACAATCTATGCGTGTGTTTCTATTATCTGTTATTATCTTTAATCTATGTATATATACTTTTACTCTGTTTCCATTTAAACCTTCTATGTGTATCACAATCTATGTGTTTATCACTCCTCTCTGTGTGGGTGCTCACACTCTATGCACACGATCTCTGTGTATGTGCTTTTCACTTCTCACAATCTATGTGTGTGTGCTTCCTCCTTCCATAGAATAGTCAGACCAATTTTTGCGCCCTGTTAGATCTCGACTACCCTCCCCGCTAATATACTCTAGATCAGTTATCCTTTAGATCTATGCGCATTAGCTTGCCTAATGTATATCGACCAGTTTAACCTTTAGGTCTCAACATTAGATAGTTTACATTGGTAGTGGCCACAGATACCTAGGGTCATTACGGACCCCCCCACACCTTGCCTAGGATGGCTCTACACCCAATTCCTCTCTTCCAATTGCATAGAATACTACCTATATCAGGGTTCTCCACACAATATTCTAAAGACAGGTCACCAGGTTAGTATGCCCCAACGGATATTTCGGTGTTTAACACCTAGACTACACTAACTCCCTTATCCACTACATGCAATCATAAAGGTATTACTCCCCAAATCCGCGTAAATAAAGATTTACTGACCTTTGTCTTGTAGGCTGGGAAAAGCAATGTAGGTTGGATTCCGTCACCGTCCCTGTCGACCTTAGATATTTACCGGCCTGATATGGAACCCCAATTTCAGGGGACAGGACAGTTTACGAGTCAATGACCTGCCCGTGCACGGTTTTCGGCGTGTTACCTTAGGAAGACAGGGACAGATGTTGGAATCCGGCTCGAAGAACCAAATTGTCATTGGAATTCTGTTCCCAATGTTCATAAACCGAACTTCAATTAAACTACTCAGACTGCCCACCAGAGGGTGTAAGATTCTGGTTGAATGAAGCAGACGGAGAGCCAGCCTACAATTGGTCAGAATGATTATTTACAAGAGCTCTGCATATCATACAATGTACACAGCCTTTTATACCTGACATTTGGTCATACCATATGTCATACCCCTTACAAATGCCCCTCCTCTTCTTTAACCTCTTGGGGCTAGGTGGGACGCTAGCGTGCCACCCGTGGTGCACTCCATCAACAGCAGGTGCATTTCAAGAGCGGCAAATTTGAATCCAAATAAATGTCAAAATTCAAATTTTTCAAAAATACAACTATGTTACACCATTTGAAAGATAAACATCTCCTTAATCTAACCACGTTTTACGATTTCAAAAAGGTTTTACGGCGAAAGCATAAATTTAGAGTATGTTAGGACAGTACATTTACAAGAGTTGTGTGTAATGTTTTGTCAAGTCAAAGACAGGGTCACCAAAACCATAAAACCAGCTAAAATGATACACTAACCTTTTACAATCTCCATCAGATGACACTCCTAGGACATTATGTTAGACAATGCATGCATTTTTAGTTCTATCAAGTTGATATTTATATCCAAAAACAGCGTTTTACTATGGCATTGATGTTGAGGAAATCGTTTCCCTCCAATAACCGGCAGTCAAGTCAGCGTCACAAATTAAATAATTAAAATTAGAAAACATTGGTAAAATATTATATTGTCATTTAAAGAATTATAGATTTACATCTTTTGAACGCAATCAACTTGCCAGATTTAAAAATAACCTTACTGGGAAATCACACTTTGCAATAATCTGAGCACTGTGCCCAGAAAAATACGCGTTGCGATACAGACTAGACGTCATGTTGGGGAGATCTAAAATCGAAAATACTATGTAAATAATCCATTACCTTTGATTCTCTTCATCAGATGTCACTTCCAGGTATCACAGGTCCATAACGAATGTAGTTTTGTTCAAAAAAGCTCATCATTTATGTCCAAAAATCTCCGTCTCGTTAGCACATGATGTAAGCCAGCCGGACTTCTCGTCATGAACGAGGGGAAAAAATATATTTCCGTTCGTTCAAACATGTCAAACGTTGTATAGCATAAATCATTAGGGCCTTTTTTAACCAGAACATGAATATTATTCAAGGTGGACGAATGCATAGTCTTTTATAACGTATTGGAACGAGGGTACCCAACATGAAGTAGCGCGCCAGGTGTCTAATGGGACATCACCGTTCCATGGCTCTTGTTCGGTCAGATCTCCCTCCAGAAGACTCAAAACACTTTGTAAAGGCTGGTGACATCTAGTGGAAGCAATAGGAAGTGCCAAAATATTCCTAAACCCCTGTGTTTTTCAATGGGATAGGTTTAAAGTCAATACAACACATCAGGTATCCACTTCCTGTCAGAAAATGTCTCAGGGTTTTGCCTGCCAAATGAGTTCTGTTATACTCACAGACACCATTCAAACAGTTTTGGAAACTTTAGAGTGTTTTCTATCCATATATAATAAGTATATGCATATTCTAGTTACTGGGTAGGATTAGTAACCAGATTAAATCGGGTACATTTTTTTTATCCAGACGTGCAAATGCTGCCCCCTAGACCCAACAGGTTAACACTGTCAATGCTTATTTACAAGTCTTCTCCATCTCATACATTGCTTATCATATCCTGCCCCATGTTACATAATCTACTGCGAGCCTAAAGGTTTCTCCCCTCCCTGGTTGGGGAGACCTTCTTCCTGTTATCAGTTTCACAGTGGTCACAAGTTGTCTGCTGTCTGGTTGCTTACATTGCTAAATCATTAGGCTTCAACTTTTCCGACACACACACATTAGTACATTCATCTTATAATCACTCGGTTATACCTTTTCAGGGTGAAATCATTTAGTCAAACCTTTAATCATATTATTTCCATTACAATCCACCCTATTGGCTAAATATTTCACATACACTATAACACATCTATTTTTATTGGATTCAGAAATGTCACACAAAATCAAACTAAATCAAAAAAAAAAAATACATGTATTTCATTACATACTTATCAATGACTGTTCTAAGCCTATGTCCAGTCATAACTCTTCGGATTAGGATTTTTGCTATGACCTTCATTTAGAGAAACAGTCTTCCTAAACATTAAAGATGGTCTCGTCTAACATGGGCTCCTCCTAATTGAATGAATCCTCCGCCAGGCTCGGCAGTTGGTATTTGTCATCCCACTGGTCTGAACTTGGAATCGGTCCGTATCTCACCATCTGCTCCGTCATCGATCTTTCCAGAGCCCTGGAAATGAGACCTCTCGCACAAGGGACCAAACAACAACCACATAATATCAACACAGTCATACAGGTGAAAGCAGCCCACAACACAGTGATTACAACCTTTTTCCATTTTCCGAACGTACTATCAAACCATCCCGTGAGTGCCGTGTCCACCCCTGAATTTTCTGCTATCTCCTGAGCTAAATTGTTTAGACCGGCCAGGGCCTTGGTCACTGATCCATCTGGAGCTGTGTTCTCAGGGATGAAAGTACAGCATTCAGATCTGAACATCACACACACACCACCCTTTTCAGCCAGAAGCATATCCAAAGGTATTCTATTCTGCAATACCATCAAAGTGGTCAAAGCTGTCTGTTCTGCTAACCCTTGAATTGCCTCTCTGGTATAGTTGATGAAACGCTGTTGGTTATAATAAATGTAATTTATCCAATCCACATTTTTATTGAGAGTCGACCACCAAACATTTTTTGATTCCAATCCAGCCCATATCTGATTCCTAGCTTTAAACTCATCAGGCACCCCCCTTGGAACCCCAATGCTATCAATGTAAATTCTATCGTCAAAGGACCCTGACGGAGCACTCCTCCCCTCTCTTTCACCTGGCACTAGGTCTTTGTGTTGTATAAGGGTGAAGGGCATGCCTAACTGTACCAATGCACAAATACCAGTCCAATTTGCAGGCAGGTTTGGCCACAGCTTCATACCTCCACACAACCACCAGACATCCGCTCTCTGCCTTTTTATCTTACTAAAGTCCTCGGAACTCAACCACCCAGTCAGGTCCCTCATTGTCTCGTCATTTGTAACATTCTCTGTCCTATTGCATGTTCTTACTTCCCCTACGTTCCATCCGTGTGTGTTGTGTCGAGCCACACAATAATAGTCTCCTCCTGCGACTGTGAAAGGGGGAAGTCTGGATCTAATTTACATTTACATTTAAGTCATTTAGCGGACGCTCTTATCCAGAGCGACTTACAAATCGACTTACAAATCTAATGGGCACATAGGATACAGATAATGCAGATCAGTGCAACTGTCTGGCATCCTTGCCTTCATGAACAGCTTTACCATACAGGCCATTCCCCTTGGTAAATTAATTCCATCGAGTAGAAAGGGGATGGTTGTCAACTGAAGTTTGGCTGTTGCGCAGGCATAACCTTCTTCTTTAGCTACTGATCTAGCTGTATACTGAATCCATTCCAGCCATAGGTTGGAATCCCCAAACCAAGTCTCCACCTCAATCACTTCCTTAAGATCTTTCGTCTGAACTATCCTCACCGGTCCTTGGCTCTGGATGACTACACGGGTAATGTCTGTTTTATCAGGGGTACTACTGGTATTCTGGCTTGCGGTAGAACTATCTCCTGTCCTAACCTTTACAACTCGGAATGGTATCGCAGTGTCGACAATGGTCTGGTCAAGGCCAACATACCATAACCCTAAATCCTCTTTCTTTATGCTTTTAATGGTCATTCCTATCTTCAAGCAATACTTCCCTTGCTCTGGATTGCAGTCAAAAACCCTGGCCTTCACTATACTCCATCTGTTTCTATATTGGGTGTGTGGATTGACATAGCCTTCTCTCTCTGTGTGAGCTATGACCTGATTCCATGAGTTACACCGGGATCTACACAGATATCTTCCCCATGAAGTCCGAGTCCTAGACTGCCAGGAGGTTAGGGACCCCATTTGGTCTGCATAGAACTCTATTGAGACATCCTTCCCTAACTCTACTCTCACTTCCTTTTTATCCAGATCGAGTGACCTTTTGTACCTAGGCCATAAAAACTCCTCATCTTCTACACTATGGGTCAAGTTACCACTTTCTGACTTCTCGAGTGGTTCATGGTGTATTAGGAATATGGCTCCCACAATCAGACAGCTCAGACTGACCAGTACCCCTGTAAAGCCCCACCCCCTCCCGGAGAATATATCACTGGCTAGAGGCCAACCCACACTTTCACTTCTATGAACGCACACAGTGAGGATCGGGCAGGTTTGGGAATCTTCATTAGAGAGGTAACCCCCGAACCTTATTGGTATTCGGTTCTTCTCCTAACTCTGTGATTGTTCGACAGTGTCAGTGTGTCTTACCCTCCCGCAATGTGTGATATGAACCCAGGTAGCTCTTTCAGCTATTCTCACCGTGAAGGCTATTACCAGGAACACTTGGTATGGGCCCTCCCACCGTGGCTGCTTCCAGTTCTTTTCTCCTCAGGGACTGGATCCACACCCAGTCTCCTGGTTGGATTGAGTGAATCATCTTCTCCTGTAATTCACCTGTTGGACACAAAGTCTCGGACATACGGGTTTGGTTAACCATGTGTGCTGTTAGTATATCTTCAACTTCTATGTCTACCTGTTCTGGCCTCCCTAACTCTGGCATTCTATATGGTTTACCTGATCAGCTAAAATGTAATCCATTATTTAAAGAGATAGATCCTAGTAAACCAACTACCCTAATCTTGTCCACCCAGTAAGTTGGGACCGCTTCTTCCCATTTAATATACTTATTTATTATAAAAAATGTTTTTTAAGTAGTTTGTTATCCAATAGGCCACAAAGTGTTTCCGAACCTGCTCTACTATCCCCCTGTTGACACATGGCTCTGCCCATGTGTCAATCTTGCCGCATCTCTAAACAATGACTTAGGTAGAATTGGTAACTTATCATGATACCAAATACAGTCCTTATATAAATTGCTCCTAACTTCTCCCATTTCGAAATCCCTTTCACTGGTGCTCTAGACTGACAATTTTAATATAGCTTTGTCTATGTTTACTTCCTCTTTTAACCTCTCAGGGCTAGGTGGGACGCTTGAGTCTCACCCACTCAACAGCCAGTCGAATCCGGTGGCGCGTTATTCAAAAACCTTAGAAATCCTATTACTTCAATTTCTCAAACATATGACTATTTTACAGCCATTTAAAGATAAGACTCTCGTTAATCTAACCACACTGTCCGATTTCAAAAAGGCTTTACAACGAAAGCAAAACATTAGATTATGTCAGCAGAGTACCAAGCCAGAAATAATCAGACACCCATTTTTCAAGCCAGCATATAATGTCACCAAAACCCAGAAGACAGCTAAATGCAGCACTCACCTTTGATGATCTTCATCAGATGACAACCCTAGGACATTATGTTATACAATACATGCATGTTTTGTTCAATCAAGTTCATATTTATATCAAAAACCAGCTTTTTACATTAGCATGTGACGTTCAGAACTAGCATACCCCCCGCAAACTTACGGGGAATTCGCTAACATTTTACTAAATTACTCACGATAAACGTTCACAAAAAGCATAACAATTATTTTAAGAATTATAGATACAGACCTCCTCTATGCACTCGATATGTCCGATTTTAAAATAGCTTTTTGGTGAAAGCACATTTTGCAATATTCTAAGTACATAGCCCAGGCATCACGGGCTCGCTATTTAGACACCCGGCAAGTTTAGCACTCACCATAATCATATTTACTATTATAGAAATGTCATTACCTTTTGTTGTCTTCGTCAGAATGCACACCCAGGACGTCTACTTCAATAACAAATGTTGGTTTGGTCCAAAATAATCCATCGTTATATCCGAATAGCGGCGTTTTGTTCGTGCGTTCCAGACACTATCCGAAATAGTAAAGAAGTGTCGCGCGCTTGGCGCAATTCCTGACAATAAAATTCAAAGTATTCAATTGCCGTACGTCGAAGCATGTCAACCGCTGTTTAAAATCAATTTTTACGTCATTTTTCTCGTAGAAAAGCGATAAAATTCCGACAGGGAATCTCCTTTTCGGCAAACAGAGGAAAAAATCCCAAAGGCGGGGGCGGTCGGGGTCACGCGCATAAGCTAGTGTCTCTTGATGGGCCACTTGAGAAAGGCGATAATGTGTTTCAGCCTGGGGCTGGAATGACGACATTCTCTTTTTTCCCGGGCTCTGAGAGCCTATGGACGACGTGGGAAGTGTCACGTTAGAGCAGAGATCCTTAGTAAATGATAGAGATGGCAAAGAAGTTCCAGAAATGGTCAGACAGGCCACTTCCTGTAAAGGAATCTCTCAGGTTTTGACCTGCCATTTGAGTTCTGTTATACTCACAGACACCATTCAAACAGTTTTAGAAAATTTAGGGTGTTTTCTATCCATATGTAATAAGTATATGCATATTCTAGTTACTGAGTAGGAGTGGTAACCAGATTAAATCGGGTATGTTTTTTATCCAGCCGTGTCAATGCTGCCCCCTAGCCCTAACAGGTTAACCTCTTGACGTTCGCTTAGGATTTGTGCCCATTTTAAACGGCCTACTACTCAAACTCAGAAGCTAGGATATGCATATAATTAATACTTGTGGATAGAAAACACCCTAAAGTTTCTAAAACTGTTTGAATGGTGTCTGTGATTATAACAGAACTCAAATGGCAGGTCAAAACCTGAGAGATTCCTTTACAGGAAGTGGCCTGTCTGACCATTTCTGGAACTTCTTTGCCATCTCTATCATTTACTAAGGATCTCTGCTCTAACGTGACACTTCCCACGTCGTCCATAGGCTCTCAGAGCCCGGGAAAAAAGAGAATGTCGTCATTCCAGCCCCAGGCTGAAACACATTATCGCCTTTCTCAAGTGGCCCATCAAGAGACACTAGCTTATGCGCGTGACCCCGACCGCCCCCGCCTTTGGGATTTTTTCCTCTGTTTGCCGAAAAGGAGATTCCCTGTCGGAATTTTATCGCTTTTCTACGAGAAAAATGATGTAAAAATTGATTTTAAACAGCGGTTGACATGCTTCGACGTACGGCAATGGAATACTTTGAATTTTATTGTCAGGAATTGCGCCAAGCGCGCGACACTTCTTTACTATTTCGGATAGTGTCTGGAACGCACGAACAAAACGCCGCTATTCGGATATAACGATGGATTATTTTGGACCAAACCAACATTTGTTATTGAAGTAGACGTCCTGGGTGTGCATTCTGACGAAGACAACAAAAGGTAATGACATTTTTATAATAGTAAATATGATTATGGTGAGTGCTAAACTTGCCGGGTGTCTAAATAGCGAGCCCGTGATGCCTGGGCTATGTACTTAGAATATTGCAAAATGTGCTTTCACCAAAAAGCTATTTTAAAATCGGACATATCGAGTGCATAGAGGAGGTCTGTATCTATAATTCTTAAAATAATTGTTATGCTTTTTGTGAACGTTTATCGTGAGTAATTTAGTAAAATGTTAGCGAATTCCCCGTAAGTTTGCGGGGGGTATGCTAGTTCTGAACGTCACATGCTAATGTAAAAAGCTGGTTTTTGATATAAATATGAACTTGATTGAACAAAACATGCATGTATTGTATAACATAATGTCCTAGGGTTGTCATCTGATGAAGATCATCAAAGGTGAGTGCTGCATTTAGCTGTCTTCTGGGTTTTGGTGACATTATATGCTGGCTTGAAAAATGGGTGTCTGATTATTTCTGGCTTGGTACTCTGCTGACATAATCTAATGTTTTGCTTTCGTTGTAAAGCCTTTTTGAAATCGGACAGTGTGGTTAGATTAACGAGAGTCTTATCTTTAAATGGCTGTAAAATAGTCATATGTTTGAGAAATTGAAGTAATAGGATTTTGAAGATTTTGAAAATCGCGCCACAGGCTGGCAGTGGATGTTACGTAGGTGGGACGAATTCGTCCCGCCGGTCCCATAGAGGTTAACAGGTAACTTCAGTTAACAGGTATGCCTCTCCTCAGTTATACCCTCCTCGGATTATACCCTGATGAAGACAGCTTGGCTGTCGAAATGTTGCATCAAAGCAACGAAACGTTGCATCTGAGCTCCTAGGGTGTGCGGCTCTCCCTTATTTTCATGCCTCTCCTCAGTACCTCCCACATTCACTCAAATGTACCACAGGAACACTATTTGCTCTCCAATTTAGCTTCCTACGATATCTATCGGTTGATGGACTATGCTGATCTCCACTCATCATGTCTGCCCAGTCTGTGATTCTCTTTCCCTTAGATATCCACTGAAATGTCCTCCCACCCTTCTGAAGGTTCTTTCGCAAGAGAGACATGGGGGCCACACCTTTCCCTGAACAGTCTTTGTGTCTGAGGCTGTGGCTCTACTCCCCTGCTGCATGTGTACTGTCATAGTGGAACCACTTTAGCCCTATAATTCTCTCTGTGGTTTTAAGTAATGCCTCCTCATAGACTGGATTGGGGCCTGGGTGTCTATTATACCGGAGAGGGCAGTGTAAGTCATCGGGGGGCATTTTAGTGAGGCCTGGTACTGCATCATCCGCAAGTTCCATCAAGGTTTTAGGATTATCCGTTACTCCCCCCTTAACCTCTATGGGCTAGGTGGGACGCTAGCGTCCCCCCCGTGGTGCACTCCATCAACAGCAGGTGCATTTCAAGAGCGGCAAATTTGAAACCAAATAAATGTCAAAATTCAAATTTTTCAAACATACAACTATTTTACACCCTTTGAAAGATAAACATCTCCTTAATCTAACCACTTTGTCCGATTTCAAAAAGGTTTTACAGCGAAAGCATAAAGTTAGATTATGTTAGGAGAGTACATTGACAATAGCTGTGTGTAATGTTTTGTCAATTCAAAGACAGGGTCACCAAAACCATAAAACCAGCTAAAATGATGCACTACCTTTTACAATCTCCATCAGATGACACTCCTAGGACATTATGTTAGACAATGCATGCATTTTTAGTTCTATCAAGTTCATATTTATATCCAAAAACAGCGTTTTACTATGGCATTGATGTTGAGGAAATCGTTTCCCTCCAATAACCGGCAGTCAAGTCAGCACCACAAATTAAATAATTAAAATTAGAAAACATTGGTAAAATATTATATTGTCATTTAAAGAATTATAGATTTACATCTCTTGAACGCAATCAACTTGCCAGATTTAAAAATAACCTTACTGGGAAATCAACAGGTTAACAGATCTTGACTATACCAATAGCACGGTTCCCCGCAAACTACCATGTTATCTCGCACAATGTATGCCATCATTCCCCGTTCAATGGGAGTGACGGCTACATTTAATTTGGTCATTACATCACGTCCCAGCAGGTTCACAGGGCACAATTTGGATATCAAGACAGGGACGGTTGCCTCCCCTCCAGACTGCTCATGTTCTAAATTGATTGGTGAGGACAACCTTTCCATGAATTGATGTCCTGAAGCTGAGCGAACTATAATCTTTTCCCCATATATTCTTACTCCCTCAGGTTTATCAGCAGCACAGATCGCTGTACGGCATGCTCCTGTGTCACAAAGAAATTGTATTTTCTTTCCCATTACCGTCAATATCAAATGTGGTTTCTGTTCCTGTTGTAATGCCAAATCAATGGTTGCCAATTCAAACACTTCACAATTTGGTTCTGTTACCCCCTCGTCTAGTTCACTCAGATCTTCCCCCTCCTCTGAATCTAGTCATGCCTCATCCTCTTTTTCCTCCTTCCCTGAATCGGGCTGTGGGCGCCTATTGTTCTTCTCTCCCTTCCCACCCCGATTGTCACGCCTGCCTTTCCCCTTATGTCTGCAGATACGGTGATTGTGTCCTACTTGGTTACAGTATTTGCAGGGTGTTTTACAGTCCCTGGCGAAATGTCCTGTTTTATCGCAATTAAAACACCGCTTCTCTCCGTCTCTGTCATCGTGTTTCCCTGTTTTTCCCCTCCTGTCTACAGAGTCTCTGCTCCTCCCCGCTATTTCCCCTAGGGTTGCTACCAGGTACTCTGCTCTTTTCTGTTCTTTTTTCATTCTGTCGTTTTTTCCCATCCTGCTCATAGTGAACGGCATATCTCTTTACCTCTGCCAGAGTTGCTGTTCCCTACCCTACTAGAGTCTTTTTTATGGTACGACTTATCTCTGGGCGCATTCCACTGAGGAAAGCTATTTTCAGTTGTTGGTGATATGCTGTATCGTTCCCTGGGCTCCCGGTGGCTCTATTAACCCACCGTTGGCATTGAAAACATATTTCAGCCTCTCTAGGTACTGACTTATGGTCTCACTGTCTCCCTGCTTACATTCGTGGATCTTGGAAAAATAGGCATGTCGGTGATAGTGTTCCCTCAGATTATTACACAGCTGTGCTATTTTGTCGGCATATGGCCCATCTGCTGCCCAGGGCAATACCACCAAATCATTATGTCCAGGTACCCACTGTCCCCGGACTGCTGCCCAGTCCTTCCCCACCAGCTGTCTTACTGCTCTCTCAATCTCCCCTGTGTCTAGCTTAAAGCTGGCTGCTAGACCTTCCAGTTCTCTTCTGAACCCTTCTATACCTGTCTTAGGATGCACTACACCCTCTACGGCTCGGACCACATCTCTCTGTGTCCATGCCCTGTATACATCCAGAGTGGCCAGTGCCCCATCATCCCCAGCCCGTGGGTTTGGCAATGCTATCATAGGGTACTGGCCACTCTCCCCATCCTCCTCTATCCATTCTGAATCTCCCTGGCTTCTTTCTCTCCCTGGACTCTGATTATGGGGATCCAGTCTACTGAGGGCCTTAGGTCTTCCACACTTATGTCCTAGTCCCCGTCTATCTTTTTCCCATTCTTGGGTTAATTTTCTGAACTCTCTATCCTCACTCTTTCTCCTTACTAGCTCAGTACTCTCCTCTCTCAACTTCAGTAGTTCCTCTCTCTCCTTTCGCTGTTCTTCCAGCAGCCTTCTCAGGGCTTTGACTGTCCTGTCCTCTTCACTATCTTCATGTCTATGTTTTACCATCAACTCTAGCTTTTCTACATCTAAACGTCCATCAAGTTCGTACTTCTTTCTCCATTTTGGGCCAAAATAAATGTTCCTTTTATCCTTGGATTCCATATACCTCTCATCCCCGGTTAATTTCGGGACCTCCTTTGAGGATTTACCACCCATGTTATTCAATTACCTTCCTTGTTATTATGCTTATTCTCACAATCTATGTGTGTGCTTTTACTGTTTATATACTTAAATCTTACAATCTATATATTTTAACTTGTCCCAGACTACTTCCCATATATTTTTACTAGTCCCAGACGACTTCCCATATACCCCTAATAGTCCCAGACTATTTCCCATATATTTTGAATAGTCCCAGACTATTTTCCATATATTTTTACTAGTCCCAGACTACTTCCCATATTCCTCTAATAGTCCCAGACTACTTCCCATATTCCTCTAATAGTCCCAGACTATTTTCCATATATTTTTAATAGTCCCAGACTACTTCCCATATTCCTCTAATAGTCCCAGACTATTTTGATACGGGGTAGTTTCTTTTGGTAATGGCCTCAACTACCTTGAGACATTGCGGACCCAATTTTGTTCAATACTCAGCCCCCCGTTTTATATTTATCTAGATTCTTTGTTACTTTTGAACTTTCTCTATATAAACTTTTTTTAAACGGTATACTGAATATGAATCCTCCTGGACTTTAGTAATTATCACCTTACCTACACAAGATTTTTACCGATGTATACGTCTAATGCAAGTTTAGATCCTACCCCCAAAATCCATGAATAAAGACTACTGACCTTATTCATGCAGCTGAGAATTCAATGCAGGTTGGATCTTGTCACCACCTCTGTCGCGTACCAGTTCACTACTGGCCTGAAATAAACCCTAAATTCAGAGGTCAGGTCTTTGTCTTACGGATCCACCCGTGCACAGTTTCCAGCAGTTCCTTGGGACGACAGAGGCAGGTATTGAGATCCGGCTCGAAGGACCAAGTTGTCACGAGAATTTTCATCCCAATGTTATTAACTCAAAACTCACTATATGCTTTGACCAATTCCCCGGGGGTTGTAAGGCCCCGGTTAACCTCTTGGGGCTAGGTGGGACGCTAGCGTGCCACCCGTGGTGCACTCCATCAACAGCAGGTGCATTTCAAGAGCGGCAAATTTGAATCCAAATAAATGTCAAAATTCAAATTTTTCAAAAATACAACTATGTTACACCATTTGAAAGATAAACATCTCCTTAATCTAACCACGTTTTACGATTTCAAAAAGGTTTTACGGCGAAAGCATAAATTTAGAGTATGTTAGGACAGTACATTTACAAGAGTTGTGTGTAATGTTTTGTCAAGTCAAAGACAGGGTCACCAAAACCATAAAACCAGCTAAAATGATGCACTAACCTTTTACAATCTCCATCAGATGACACTCCTAGGACATTATGTTAGACAATGCATGCATTTTTAGTTCTATCAAGTTCATATTTATATACAAAAACAGCGTTTTACTATGGCATTGATGTTGAGGAAATCGTTTCCCTCCAATAACCGGCAGTCAAGTCAGCGTCAGAAATTAAATAATTAAAATTAGAAAACATTGGTAAAATATTATATTGTCATTTAAAGAATTATAGATTTACATCTCTTGAACGCAATCAACTTGCCAGATTTAAAAATAACCTTACTGGGAAATCACACTTTGCAATAATCTGAGCACTGCGCCCAGAAAAATACGCGTTGCGATACAGACTAGACGTCATGTTGGGGAGATCTAAAATCGAAAATACTATGTAAATAATCCATTACCTTTGATTCTCTTCATCAGATGTCACTTCCAGGTATCACAGGTCCATAACGAATGTAGTTTTGTTCAAAAAAGCTCATCATTTATGTCCAAAAATCTCCGTCTCGTTAGCACATGATGTAAGCCAGCCGGACTTCTCGTCATGAACGAGGGGAAAAAATATATTTCCGTTCATTCAAACATGTCAAACGTTGTATAGCATAAATCATTAGGGCCTTTTTTAACCAGAACATGAATAATATTCAAGGTGGACGAATGCATACTCTTTTATAACGTATTGGAACGAGGGTACCCAACATGAAGTAGCGCGCCAGGTGTCTAATGGGACATCACCGTTCCATGGCTCTTGTTCGGTCAGATCTCCCTCCAGAAGACTCAAAACACTTTGTAAAGGCTGGTGACATCTAGTGGAAGCAATAGGAAGTGCCAAAATATTCCTAAACCCCTGTGTTTTTCAATGGGATAGGTTTAAAGTCAATACAACACATCAGGTATCCACTTCCTGTCAGAAAATGTCTCAGGGTTTTGCCTGCCAAATGAGTTCTGTTATACTCACAGACACCATTCAAACAGTTTTGGAAACTTTAGAGTGTTTTCTATCCATATATAATAAGTATATGCATATTCTAGTTACTGGGTAGGATTAGTAACCAGATTAAATCGGGTACATTTTTTTTATCCAGACGTGCAAATGCTGCCCCCTAGACCCAACAGGTTAACGTCTATGGGCTTGCGTCCCACCTACTCAACAGCCAGTGTAATCCCGTGGCGCGATATTCAAATACCTTAGAAATGCTATTACTTCAATTTCTCAAACATATGACTATTTTACAGCATTTTAAAGACAAGACTCTCGTTAATCTAACCACACTGTCCGATTTCAAAAAGGCTTTACAACGAAAGCAAAACATTAGATTATGTCAGCAGAGTACCCAGCCAGAAATAATCAGACACCCATTTTTCAAGCTAGCATATAATGTCACAAAAACACAGAAGACAGCTAAATGCAGCACTAACCTTTGATGATCTTCATCAGATGACACACCTAGGACATTATGTTATACAATACATGCATGTTTTGTTCAATCAAGTTCATATTTATATAAAAAACCAGCTTTTTACATTAGCATGTGACGTTCAGAACTAGCATACCCCACGCAAACTTCCGGTGAATTTACAAAAAATTTACTAAATTACTCACGATAAACGTTCACAAAAAGCATAACAATTATTTTAAGAATTATAGATACAGAACTCCTCTATGCACTCGATATGTCCGATTTTAAAATAGCTTTTCGGTGAAAGCACATTTTGCAATATTCTCAGTAGATAGCCCGGCATCACACTGCTAGCTGCTAGCTAGCTAGTCATCACCGTTAGCTAGCCAACTTCTACCGACTAGCAGAAACTATTACATTACAACGCAACGACTTGATTAGTGTGGTGTTAGTGTTAGTTAGCCAGCTACATAGTTGTCCGTGCTGTCTCTGTATCTAAGATAATTGTGTAGTTTGAGTTTGAGTATTATCGAGGTGTGCTAGCCAGCCGCGACGCGGCGCCAGACTTACTCAACACACCTAGTCATCATTAACCCACTGCCAGCTAGCCATCCGTTACCGACTAGCAGCGCTGTAGTTACTAATACTAAACAACGGAACGATTAGACTAGTGCAGTGTTACCTAGCTAGCTACCTAGTTGTCTTTGTCATAACTTGATAATTGTTAATTGATAATTGTTAGCTAGCCAGCCATCGAGGTTAGCTAGCCAGCTATTTCCGTCCCCCGCGACGCCATTTTTCCTAACCTAGCCAACTATTACCGACGAGCAGCATTGTTGAAACTAAATACACTACAAGGAACGTCTTGATTAGTGTTATGTTAGCTAGCTAGCTACAAAGTTGCTTTGTATCATGACAAGGTGTAGTACTGAAACTACCGAGGTTACCTAGCCAGCTACACGTTCAAAGTCAACAACGCAGCCACTGCTAGCTAGCCTACTCCACCAGCCAGCAGTACTGTATCATCTTAGTCAATAACATTTTTGCAACGTAAGCTTAACTTCCTGAACATTCGAGACGTGTAGTCCACTTGTCACTCCAATCTCATTTGCATTAGCGTAGCCTCTTCTGTAGCTTGTCTACTATGTGTCTGCCTATCCCTGTTCTCTCTCCTCTGCACAGGCCATACAAACGCTCCACACCGCGTGGCCGCTGCCACTCTAACCTGGTGGTCCCAGCGCGCACGACCCACGTGGAGTTCCAGGTCTCCGGCAGCCTCTGGAACTGCCGGTCTGCGGCCAACAAGGCTGAGTTCATCTCAGCCTATGCTACCCTCCAGTCCCTAGACTTCCTGGCGCTGACGGAAACATGGATCACCACAGATAACACTGCTACTCCTACTGCTCTCTCCTCGTCTGACTACGTGTTCTCGCATACCCCTAGAGCATCGAGCCAGCGGGGTGGTGGCACTGGAATCCTCATCTCTCCCAAGTGGACATTCTCTCTTTCTCCCCTGACCCATCTGTCTATCTCCTCATTTGAATTCCATGCTGTCACAGTTACCAGCCCTTTCAAGCTTAACATCCTTATCATTTATCGCCCTCCAGGTTCCCTTGGAGAGTTCATCAATGAGCTTGACGCCTTGATAAGTTCCTTTCCTGAGGATGGCTCACCTCTCACAGTTCTGGGTGACTTTAACCTCCCCACGTCTACCTTCGACTCATTCCTCTCTGCCTCCTTCTTTCCACTCCTCTCCTCTTTCGACCTCACCCTCTCACCTTCCCCCCCTACTCACAAGGCAGGCAATACGCTTGACCTCATCTTTACTAGATGCTGTTCTTCCACTAATCTCATTGCAACTCCCCTCCAAGTCTCCGACCACTACCTTGTATCCTTTTCCCTCTCGCTCTCATCCAACACTTCTCACTCTCCCCCTACTCGGATGGTATTGCGCCGTCCCAACCTTCGCTCTCTCTCTCCCGCTACTCTCTCCTCTTCCATCCTATCATCTCTTCCCTCTGCTCAAACCTTCTCCAACCTATCTCCTGATTCTGCCTCCTCAACCCTCCTCTCCTCCCTCTCTGCATCCTTTGATCTCCTCTGTCCCCTATCCTCCAGGCCGGCTCGGTCCTCCCCTCCTGCTCCGTGGCTCGACGACTCACTGCGAGCTCACAGAACAGGGCTCCGGGCAGCCGAGCGGAAATGGAGGAAAACTCGCCTCCCTGCGGACCTGGCATCCTTTCACTCCCTCCTCTCTACATTTTCCTCTTCTGTCTCTGCTGCTAAAGCCACTTTCTACCACTCTAAACTCCAAGCATCTGCCTCTAACCCTAGGAAGCTCTTTGCTACCTTCTCCTCCCTCCTGAATCCTCCTCCCCCTCCCCCCCCCCTCCGCCCTCTCTGCGGATGACTTCGTCAACCATTTTGAAAAGAAGGTTGACGACATCCGATCCTCGTTTGCTAAGTCAAACGACACTGCTGGTCCTGCTCACACTGCCCTACCCTGTGCTTTGACCTCTTTCTCCCCTCTCTCTCCAGATGAAATCTCGCGTCTTGTGACGGCCGGCCGCCCAACAACCTGCCCACTTGACCCTATCCCCTCCTCTCTTCTCCAGACCATTTCCGGAGACCTTCTCCCCTACCTCACCTCGCTCATCAACGCATCCTTGACCGCTGGCTACGTCCCTTCCGTCTTCAAGAGAGCGAGAGTTGCACCCCTTCTGAAAAAACCTACACTCGACCCCTCCGATGTCAACAACTACAGGCCAGTATCCCTTCTTTCCTTTCTCTCCAAAACTCTTGAACGCGCCGTGCTTGGCCAGCTCTCTTGCTATCTCTCTCAGAATGACCTTCTTGATCCTAATCAGTCAGGTTTCAAGACTGGGCATTCAACTGAGACTGCTCTTCTCTGTGTCACGGAGGCTCTCCGCACTGCTAAAGCTAACTCTCTCTCCTCTGCTCTCATCCTTCTAGACCTATCTGCTGCCTTTGATACCGTGAACCATCAGATCCTCCTCTCCACCCTCTCCGAGCTGGGCATCTCTGGCACCGCGCACGCTTGGATTGCGTCCTACCTGACAGGTCGCTCCTACCAGGTGGCGTGGCGAGAATCTGTCTCCGCACCACGTGCTCTCACCACTGGTGTCCCCCAGGGCTCTGTTCTTGGCCCACTCCTATTCTCGCTATACACCAAGTCACGTCGCTCTGTCATATCCTCACATGGTCTCTCATATCATTGCTATGCAGATGACACACAATTAATCTTCTCCTTTCCCCCTTCTGACAACCAGGTGGCGAATCGCATCTCTGCATGTCTGGCAGACATATCAGTGTGGATGACGGATCACCACCTCAAGCTGAACCTCGGCAAGACGGAGCTGCTCTTCCTCCCGGGGAAGGACTGCCCGTTCCATGATCTCGCCATCACGGTTGACAACTCCCTTGTGTCCTCCTCCCAGAGTGCTAAGAGCCTTGGCGTGACCCTGGACAACACCCTGTCGTTCTCCACCAACATCAAGGCGGTGACCCGATCCTGTAGGTTCATGCTCTACAACATTCGCAGAGTACGACCCTGCCTCACACAGGAAGCGGCGCAGGTCCTAATCCAGGCACTTGTCATCTCCCGTCTGGATTACTGCAACTCGCTGTTGGCTGGGCTCCCTGCCTGTGCCATTAAACCCCTACAACTCATCCAGAACGCCGCAGCCCGTCTGGTGTTCAACCTTCCCAAGTTCTCTCACGTCACCCCGCTCCTCCGCTCTCTCCACTGGCTTCCAGTCGAAGCTCGCATCCGCTACAAGACCATGGTGCTTGCCTACGGAGCTGTTAGGGGAACGGCACCTCCGTACCTTCAGGCTCTGATCAGGCCCTACACCCAAACAAGGGCACTCCGTTCATCCACCTCTGGCCTGCTCGCCTCCCTACCTCTGAGGAAGCACAGTTCCCGCTCAGCCCAGTCAAAACTGTTCGCTGCTCTGGCACCCCAATGGTGGAACAAGCTCCCTCACGACGCCAGGACAGCGGAGTCAATCACCACCTTCCGGAGACACCTGAAACCCCACCTCTTCAAGGAATACCTGGGTTAGGATAAGGTAATCCTTCTAACCCCCCCCCTTAAAAGATTTAGATGCACTATTGTAAAGTGGTTGTTCCACTGGATATTATAGGTGAATGCACCAATTTGTAAGTCGCTCTGGATAAGAGCGTCTGCTAAATGACTAAAATGTAAAATGTAAAATGTAGCTATTTAGACACCCAGCAAGTTTAGCACTCACCAGCTGGGTACTCTGCTGACATAATCTAATATTTTGCTTTCGCTGTAAAGCCTTTTAGAAATCGGACAGTGTGGTTAGATAAAGGAGAGTCTTGTCTTTAAAATGCTGTAAAATAGTCATATGTTTGAAAAATTGAAGTTTTTGTATTTTTGAGGAATTTGTAATTCGCGCAACGCTTATCATTGGATATTGGAGCAGGTGTTCCGCTAGCGGAACGTCTAGATGTAAGAGGTTAAATCGGGTACGTTTTTTATCCGGCCGTGTAAATACTGCCCCCTACCCCCAACAGGTTAACACTGAGCACATGTGACAGACGTGACAGAGTCTGGAGACGCCGTGGAGAACGTTCTGCTGCCTGCAACATCCTCCAGCATGACCGGTTTGGCGGTGGTCATTGTGTGGGGTGGCATTTCTTTGGGGGGCCGCACAGCTCTCCATGTGCTCGCCAGAGGTAGCCTGACTGCCATTAGGTACCGAAATGAGATCCTCAGACCCCTTGTGAGACCATATGCTGGTGCGGTTGGCCCTGGGTTCCTCCTAATGCAAGACAATGCTAGACCTCATGTGGCTGGAGTGTGTCAGCAGTTCCTGCAAGAGGAAGGCATTGATGCTATGGACTGGCCCGCCCGTTCCCCAGACCTGAATCCAATTGAGCACCTCTGGGACATCATGTCTCGCTCCATCCACCAACGCCACGTTGCACCACAGACTGTCCAGGAGTTGGCGGATGCTTTAGTCCAGGTCTGGGAGGAGATCCCTCAGGAGACCATCCGCCACCTCATCAGGAGCATGTCCAGGCATTGTAGGGAGGTCATACAGGCACGTGGAGGCCACACACACTACTGAGCCTCATTTTGACTTGTTTTAAGGACATTACATCAAAGTTGGATCAGCCTGTAGTGTGTTTTTCCACTTTAATTTTGAGTGTGACTCCAAATCCAGACCTCCATGGGTTGATAAATTGGATTTCAATCAATTATTTTTGTGTGATTTTATTGTCAGCACATTCAACTATGTAAAGAAAAAAGTATTTCATAAGATTATTTCATTCATTAAGATCTAGGATGTGTTATTTTAGTGTTCCCTTTATTTTTTTGAGCAGTGTATAATCAAACTAAGGATGGTGGGAGTCATATCATGTATTATATTATCACACTAAGGCTGGTGGGAGTCATATCATGTATTATATTATCACACTAAGGATGGTGGGAGTCATATCATGTATTATATTATCACACTAAGGATGGTGGGAGTCATATCATGTATTATATTATCACACTAAGGCTGGTGGGAGTCATATCATGTATTATATTATCACACTAAGGATGGTGGGAGTCATATCATGTATTATATTATCACACTAAGGCTGGTGGGAGTCATCATGTATTATATTATCTAACTAAGACTGGTGGGAGTCATATCATGTATTATATTATCAATCTAAGGCTGTTGGGAGTCACGTAGTGGCCAGGGTTGTGCTAATTTCACAATTTCCCCTTCACTGTGGTTGGTTGATAGAGTTTCACTACCTAAAGTCACACAGACGCAGGACTTTGCAGGGAGAAGACACAGCTATAGACGTATATTAGAGTTGAGGTTAGAAGTAGAAGTTACTGTATTTCACCACAAGTGTGTTAAGATGTCAGAGGGAGTCTATGAAAACTCAGATGGATTTGAATACGATGAGCCTGATGCAATGAAAAACACAGAGATTGATGGCCAATTATATTCCAATGTAAGAGCCTTCAAGCCCAGTTCAAGAGATGGAGTTGTTGCTTCAGGTAAGATTACACACACACACACACACACACACACACACACACACACACACACACACACACACACACACACACACACACACACACACACACACACACACACACACGCACACACACGCACACACACGCACACTAAACAGGTGAGATTACCATGTAGTAATATGGCTTTGTTCTGGACGACTGTGGAATCACACTCTCCTTAGCCGATGTGAGTAAGACCTTTAGACAGGTCAACATTCACAAGGCCGCAGGGCCAGACGGATTACCAGGAATTGTACTCTGAGCATGTGCTGACCAACTTGCATGTGTCTTCACTTACATTTTCAACCTCTCCCTGTTTGAGTCTGTAATACCAACATATTTTAACCTCTCTGGGCTAGGTGGCACCAAATCGTCCCACCTACGTAACAGCCAGTGCAATCCCATGGCGCGTTATTCAAAAACCTTAGAAATGCAAAACCTTAAATTTTTCAAACATATGACTATTTTACACCATTTTAAATATAAGACTCTCGTTAATCTAACCACACTGTCCGATTTCAAAAAGGCTTTAAAACGAAAGCAAAACATTAGATTATGTCAGCAGAGTACCCAGCCAGAAATAATCAGACACCCATTTTTCAAGCTAGCATATAATGTCACATAAACCCAAACCACAGCTAAATGTAGCACTAACCTTTGATGATCTTCATCAGATGACAACCCTAGGACATTATGTTATACAATACATGCATGTTTTGTTCAATCAAGTTCATATTTATATCAAAAACCAGCTTTTTACATTAGCATGTGACTAGCCTGTGACTAGCATTCCCACCGAACACTGCCGGTGAATTTACTAAATTACTCACGATAAACGTTCACAAAAAGCATAACAATTATTTTAAGAATTATAGATACAGAACTCCTCTATGCACTCGATATGTCCGATTTTAAAATAGCTTTTCGGTGAAAGCACATTTTGCAATATTCTCAGTAGATAGCCCGGCATCACAGGGCTAGCTATTTAGACACCCAGCAAGTTTAGCACTCATCAAAGTCAGATTTACTATAAGAAAAATTGTATTACCTTTGCTGTCTTCGTCAGAATGTACTCCCAGGACTTCTACTTCAATAACAAATGTTGGTTTGGTCCAAAATAATCCATCGTTATATCCAAACAGCGACGTTTTGTTCCTGTGTTCAAGACACTATCCGAAAGGGTAAATAAGGGTTACGAGCATGGCGCAATTCGTGACCAAAAAATTCTAAATATTCCATTACCGTACTTCGAAGCATGTCAACCGCTGTTTAAAATCCATTTGTATGCCATTTTTCTCGTAGAAAAGCGATAATATTCCGACAGGGAATCTCCTTTTCGGCAAACAGAGGAAAAAATCCCAAAGGCGGGGGCGGTCGGGGTCACGCGCATAAGCCAGTGTCTCTTGATCGGCCACTTGAGAAAGGCGATAATGTGTTTCAGCCTGGGGCTGGAATGACGACATTCTGTTTTTTCCCGGGCTCTGAGAGCCTATGGAAGACGTGGGAAGTGTCACGTTAGAGCAGAGATCCTTAGTAAATGATAGAGATGGAAAAGAAGTTCAACAAATGGTCAGCGTCCCACCTAGCCCATAGAGGTTAACAACACAATAAAGGTGACAACAGCTACAGTTCTGCAGGCTATAAACGCAGTGCAAAAACAATCACCCACAACCCCAAAGAAAAACACACACACCTATATAGGACTTCCAATCAAAGGCAACTCAACACACCTGCCTTCAATTGGAAGTCCCAATCAACAACACAAACATCCCCATACACAAAACTGCCACGTCCTGACCCCAAAACTAAAACAATAGCTCCATCTGCTGGTCAGGACGTGACAGGAAGAGACCCTCTGGAGTTGCTGCAGTGTGTCTGGGGTGTGTTCTCCTACTGACTGGGATCATATGCCTGTCTGTCTACTGTAAGTTTAGTATTTTGTCACTGAGACTTAAGTAGCATACTTAATCATCCTTAATCATACTTAATCATACTTAATCATCCTTAATCAACCTTAATCATACTTAATCATCCTTAATTATCCTTAATCATACTTAATCATCCTTAATCATCCTTAATTATAGTTAATCATCCTTAATCATCAATGGTGTGGTAGTTACATGTTTGATTAACTTTTCCCTTTTACAGATGGAGTCATTGGTCATCACGACTCAACAGAGAGAGACCAGCTACAGACCAGTTACAGCCTTCTGACTAAAGAGAGAGACCAGCTACAGACCAGTTACAACAAGCTGACTAAAGAGAGAGACCAGCTACAGACCAGTTACAGCCTTCTGACTAAAGAGAGAGACCAGCTACAGACCAGCAGTAACACCCTGACTAAAGAGAGAGACCAGCAACAGAAAGAGAAAAATTATCTCATGAGAAAGTTCTCTAATCTGAGTGAGTTTACCAAATAAATGATCATAACATCACATATCTAATATCCAGTCAACTTGTGTTTGTATTCTAAAATAATAGGTGCAGAATAATAAGATGGAAATTCATGTTTTTGTCTTGTAGAACAAACCTGCCCTAAAGACTGGAAGAAGTTTGAATCCAGTTGGTACTTCCTGTCTACTGAGACTAAAACCCGGGGGGAGAGCAAAGATGACTGTCTGGAGAGAGGAGCAGACCTGGTGATCATCAACAGTGATAAGGAACAGGTGAGAGAGAAAGAGAGAGAGATATGGCGGGGGGGTTATGATCAAACATCCCTTGGTCAGTAATGTATCTTCCAGTATTTAACACATGTAGTCTATAGTAGTTGACAATATCAGCTCTTTCTCACCAACAGGAGTTTCTCTTCAACCCCAACAAGGGTTTCTGGATTGGTCTGACTGACACTGTTACTGAGGGGACCTGGAAATGGGTGGACGGCAACCCACTGACCACCCCAAAGTAAGAGACTACTGCTCTAACAACTCTGACCACCGTTTAGGGGTAGGACTGATTCTGTGTGTTTTTCATACTCTAGATTCTTAGAGAGTATCCAGTCTAGCTCTGTATTGTTCATACTCTAGGTTCTGAGAGAGTGGTCAGTCTAACTGTGTTGTTTCTACTGCAGGTACTGGGGGAGTGGACAGCCTAATGGTGGTGGAGTGGAGAACTGTGTGTTGTTAACTCACAGTTCATCAGACCAAGGACATGGCAGGACTATCCGTGTTCATTTAACCGTTCCTGGATCTGTGAGATAGTTCTTTCTCACTTTTAGTTATGATGTTGATTGTCATGCTGAAAGTCATGATACCAGCTACAGGGCCTTCAGAAAGTATTCACTGCCTAGACCTTTTCCACATTTTGTTGTTTACACGCTGAATTTTTAAATCGATTAAATTGAGATTTTACTGTCACTGTCCTACACACAATAACTCATAATGTCAAAGTGGAAATATGTTTTTATTTTCTTTTTTACAAATGAATAAAAGATTTAAATCTGAAATGTCTTGAGTCAGAAAGTATTCAACCCCTTTGTTATGGCAAGCCTAAACACGTTCAGGAGTAAAATGTGCTTCCCTTGACACATAATAGGTTGCATAGACATAATAGGTTGCATAGTACAGTATAAAATAGAAAGGAGGACCAAGGCACTCTTCATATAATTGATTAAAATGCCTTTATTTGTATGGCATGTTCAATAGAAACAAGGTTTTAAAAATCTGACGCGTTTCGGCTGCATGGCCTTCGTCAGGGAGTACAAAGAAATAATACAATGTCCTCCTTTGAACAGCTTTTCCAATTAGCCCTAATTTGAAGAGGGAGTGGTTAAAATTGATTGGACACACCTAGTAAGCAATACTATACACATTACAAAGTGAAATACTGTAGCTATGTTATCAAAAAAAATACAACTCCAAGCTAGAAGTATCAGAACACTTAGAAAGGTAGTTCTAACCTTAAACATGACTGGGAGAAGTGTGAAGAATAAGAAAGCAATATATTCCATAGTACACTAGAACACAGCCAAACATGAACAACAATAGTCTAAACATAGCTGAGGGCAATTGAGCAAAATGACCACTAGATGATAGCAAATGGACCTATCACAACCCTACAGGAATGGTGAGAAATCCATATCTTCATTTAAACCAGGGTATTTAGTGGCTTATAATTTGTAAATCCAAAAACTTTCCCTTTGGTTTAACTGTTTAAGACGGTCCCCTTTTCTAATAGAGGCCGGAACATGATCAATACCCACAGCTTGTAGGGAGGCAGGGTTGCCATGGTGTAGTCTTCATTGCCTACCCGTATAGCGTACTTGTGTTCCGCTAAGAGGTCTTGAAGGCGTCTCTAGGTGTGTCCAATTCATTGTGTAACCACTCCCTCTTCAAATTAGGGCTAATTGGAAAAGCTGTTCAAAAGAAGTCATTGTATTATTCTTTGTACTCCCTGACGAAGGCCATGCAGCCGAAACGCGTAGGATTTTTTTAAACTTTGTTTCTATTGAACATAACATACAGATAAAGGCATTTAAATGAATTATATGAAGAGTGCCTTTGTCCTCCTTTGTTTTTAATAAATAACATTAATGTGTTCAGTCCAACATGACATGTTGTTGTGGTATATAATAAATCATATTAATGTGTACAGTCCAACATGAAATGTTGTTGTGGTATTCTCCAATAATAAATCATATTAATGTGTACAGTCCAACATGTAATGTTGTTGTGGTATATAATAAATCATATTAATGTGTTCAGTCCAACATGTAATGTTGTTGTGGTATATAATAAATCATATTAATGTGTTCAGTCCAACATGTAATGTTGTTGTGGTATATAATAAATCATATTAATGTGTACAGTCCAACATGAAATGTTGTTGTGGTATAAAATAAATCATATTAATGTGTACAGTCCAACATGTAATGTTGTTGTGGTATATAATAAATCATATTAATGTGTACAGTCCAACATGAAATGTTGTTGTGGTATATAATAAATCATATTAATGTGTACAGTCCAACATGTAATGTTGTTGTGGTATATAATAAATCATATTAATGTGTACAGTCCAACATGTAATGTTGTTGTGGTATTCTCCAATAATAAATCATATTAATGTGTACAGTCCAACATGTAATGTTGTTGTGGTATATAATAAATCATATTAATGTGTTCAGTCCAACATGTAATGTTGTTGTGGTATATAATAAATCATATTAATGTGTTCTGTCCAACATGAAATGTTGTTGTGGTATATAATAATTCATATTAATGTCTTCAGTCCAACATGTAATGTTGTTGTGGTATATAATAAATCATATTAATGTGTACAGTCCAACATGTAATGTTGTTGTGGTATATAATAAATCATATTAATGTGTACAGTCCAACATGAAATGTTGTTGTGGTATATAATACATCATATTAATGTGTACAGTCCAACATGTAATGTTGTTGTGGTATATAATAAATCATATTAATGTGTTCAGTCCAACATGTAATGTTGTTGTGGTATATAATAAATCATATTAATGTGTTCAGTCCAACATGTAATGTTGTTGTGGTATATAATAAATCATATGTGTACAGTCCAACATGTAATGTTGTTGTGGTATATAATAAATCATATTAATGTGTACAGTCCAACATGAAATGTTGTTGTGGTATATAATAAATCATATTAATGTGTACAGTCCAACATGTAATGTTGTTGTGGTATATAATAAATCATATGTGTTCAGTCCAACATGAAATGTTGTTGTGGTATATAATAAATCATATTAATGTGTACAGTCCAACATGACATGTTGTTGTGGTATATAATAAATAACATTAATTTGTTCAGTCCAACATGTAATGTTGTTGTGGTATATAATAAATCATATTAATGTGTACAGTCCAACATGAAATGTTGTTGTGGTATATAATAAATCATATTAATGTGTTCAGTCCAACATGAAATGTTGTTGTGGTATATAATAAATCATATTAATGTGTTCAGTCCAACATGTAATGTTGTTGTGGTATATAATAAATCATATTAATGTGTACAGTCCAACATGAAATGTTGTTGTGGTATATAATAAATCATATTAATGTGTACAGTCCAACATGAAATGTTGTTGTGGTATATAATACATCATATTAATGTGTACAGTCCAACATGTAATGTTGTTGTGGTATATAATAAATCATATTAATGTGTTCAGTCCAACATGAAATGTTGTTGTGGTATATAATAAATCATATTAATGTGTACAGTCCAACATGTAATGTTGTTGTGGTATATAATAAATCATATTAATGTGTTCAGTCCAACATGTAATGTTGTTGTGGTATATAATAAATCATATTAATGTGTTCAGTCCAACATGTAATGTTGTTGTGGTATATAATAAATCATATTAATGTGTTCAGTCCAACATGTAATGTTGTTGTGGTATATAATAAATCATATTAATGTGTTCAGTCCAACATGTAATGTTGTTGTGGTATATAATAAATCATATGTGTACAGTCCAACATGAAATGTTGTTGTGGTATATAATAAATCATATTAATGTGTTCAGTCCAACATGTAATGTTGTTGTGGTATATAATAAATAACATTAATGTGTACAGTCCAACATGTAATGTTGTTGTGGTATATAATAAATCATATTAATGTGTTCAGTCCAACATGTAATGTTGTTGTGGTATTCTCCAATAATAAATCATATTAATGTGTACAGTCCAACATGAAATGTTGTTGTGGTATATAATAAATCATATTAATGTGTTCAGTCCAACATGTAATGTTGTTGTGGTATATAATAAATCATATTAATGTGCACAGTCCAACATGACATGTTGTTGTGGTATATAATAAATCATATTAATGTGTACAGTCCAACATGACATGTTGTTGTGGTATATAATAAATCATATTAATGTGTTCAGTCCAACATGACATGTTGTTGTGGTATATAATAAATCATATTAATGTGTACAGTCCAACATGTAATGTTGTTGTGGTATATAATAAATCATATTAATGTGTTCAGTCCAACATGTAATGTTGTTGTGGTATATAATAAATCATATTAATGTGTTCAGTCCAACATGAAATGTTGTTGTGGTATATAATAAATCATATTAATGTGTACAGTCCAACATGACATGTTGTTGTGGTTTATAATAAATCATATTAATGTGTTCAGTCCAACATGTAATGTTGTTGTGGTATATAATAAATCATATGTGTACAGTCCAACATGAAATGTTGTTGTAGTATATAATAAATCATATTAATGTGTACAGTCCACCATGTAATGTTGTTGTGGTATATAATAAATCATATTAATCTGTACAGTCCAATATGTAATGTTGTTGTGGTATTCGCCAATAATAAATCATATTAATGTGTACAGTCCAACATGTAATGTTGTTATGGTATTCTCCAATAATAAATCATATTAATGTGTACAGTCCAACATGTAATGTTGTTGTGGTATATAATAAATCATATTAATGTGTACAGTCCAACATGTAATGTTGTTGTGGTATATAATAAATCATATTAATGTGTACAGTCCAACACACCTGAATCTAAATGATCTACATGGAAGCAGGCTGGGAGGGATTGGCTTGTGTGTTGTTGTCTTAGCAACGAGGTAAGCCTAGTAAACTATGACTGGGGTTTTTGAAGACTTTGTAATAAATACATTGAATGTGGACTTTGAAGTGGTTTCATTTGTTTTCCACAATAATACTCACTTCATCTACTACGTTTGTTCCAGGTTATCTGACCGAACCAACAAATATTCACAATCATTATCTGAACTATCAGACGTCAATACTCTTACTAATGAACTTCAAGTCCTTAGACGTTTCCACGGTAACGCATGATGAACCGCTAAATGGCTTGACTTTGAACTTTGCTCCCTGGTTTGATTTGAGAGAACATGCCATCATGATAACCTCTACTTACAGTACTAATACTGACCACATTCATACAGCAGTCTATACAGTACTATACTGAGGACATTCATACAGCAGTCTATACAGTAATATACTGACGACATTCATACAGCAGTCTATACAGTAATATACTGACGACATTCATACAGCAGTCTATACAGTAATATACTGAGGACATTCATACAGCAGTCTATACAGTAATATACTGAGGACATTCATACAGCAGTCTATACAGTACTATACTGAGGACATTCATACAGCAGTCTATACAGTAATATACTGACGACATTCATACAGCAGTCTATACAGTAATATACTGAGGACATTCATACAGCAGTCTATACAGTACTATACTGAGGACATTCATACAGCAGTCTATACAGTACTATACTGAGGACATTCATACAGCAGTCTATACAGTAATATACTGAGGACATTCATACAGCAGTCTATACAGTACTATACTGAGGACGTTCATATAGCAGTCTATACAGTACTATACTGAGGACATTCATACAGCAGTCTATACAGTACTATACTGAGGCCATTCATATAGCAGTCTATACAGTAATATACTGAGGACATTCATACAGCAGTCTATACAGTACTATACTGAGGACATTCATACAGCAGTCTATACAGTAATATACTGAGGACATTCATACAGCAGTCTATACAGTAATATACTGAGGACATTCATATAGCAGTTGTCGTGTCTTTGGCATCATTAAACTGAAGACATGTTTATCAAATAACTCTCTGTAATTATTATTACGCGATTAAACTGATTAATCGTGTAACTGTAATTAACTAGGAGGTCGGGGCACTAAGGAAAATATTCAGATTAGAAAGTTATAATTTTCCTAATATAACTTTCAGATATTATAATATCTGATCTATGAGTCCTCTGATTAATGATGTGTTAGTTTACCTCACGTCAATCTCATTCCAAACGTCGTAAATTGTTGGTTATCTGCACGAACCCAGGCTTCACTATGAGTCATCCATACATCAATTGTCTTAAAATCATTTATATACTAATCTAAGTAATTCACAGAAATGCATAACAAACAGATATGGTTACAAGGAAATGATAGGAGAATGTGCCCTAGTGGACTAAACCAGCATGGCGGCTTGTTACACAAAGGGGGTTGGGCTTGAATGAAAGAGAGTGAAGACAAGAAAAGAGAAAGCAGCTATGCTATCGTAAATACAGTATCTTATGCATTCTAAATTACCGCCCATTTGGAAAAGGAAAATGCAATAAATATTTACTCTGAGCTGCGCTTCGGTAGATTGGTCGTAGATGCTGGCCGGGTTGGCCAACAGATCTTCCTGTACTCGGGAGAATGTCTCTGGTGGTAAATTGGATACGTGGTGGTATCTTCGTCTGGTTGTTAGACTGGATCCGTCGTCCGTCCTTTCCTAGCCCACGTCTACAGCGGCCGCTGCTAACTCAACTGCTAGGAAGTATCACTTCTGTAGTGAATAAGTTCAAAGTTCATACCATTCGCCACCAAAGCTCACGCTGAGGTTGACTTAGTTCTGTATTTGACATGTGAGTCCTTTTAACGCAGAGGCTGCAGACCTCATGTAGTGGAACCCTGGTTACATTGTGTCATTGTCTTATATAGTGGCGAGGGGAGAAGGGTGTGTTTCATAGTTTAGAACCCCTGTCTCTTCATGCGGGCCACTGATTGGTCAGGGCTCTTTCCTTATGAAAACCCAATTCTCTCATTTGGAAGCTAAAATTATATTTCATCCCCTAACAAACAGTTTCAATATCAAACATTTAAACTATTCAGCTTTAACCAGTATTGTCCATGTTGCTATGGAGACAAATGCTGTGCCCAAAATTCTGACAAAACACATTTTAAATGGAAAATGGACACATAATAATCCATTAGGCTTCTGCATCACGCACACACTCAAAGACACACACACACACACACACACACACACACACACACACACACACACACACACACACACACACACACACACACACACACACACACACACACACACACACACACACACACACATCGATATGTGACATCGAAATGGTGGTCTGTGAGGGAGGGTCAGAATCCAGAGACAGCCAATGGGAAGGCAGAGAGACACTAATGAAACCACATTAATTTACTGCTGAGTATTCTCAGTTAACTGCACAAAGGAGAACTGAAAGTTCAAAGACAACTTGAAAGCGGAATAAATCAGGAGATTGTGCTAAACCACAGCTGTGTTGCAAAAGTCCCTACAGCCCATTCCACTGTTCCCCATCAGTCTGCAGAACAACACTAGTGTATTAATATAGATACATGTAACATAAGTCCTTACAGCCCATTCCACTGTTCCCCATCAGTCTGCAGAACAACACTAGTGTATTAATATAGATACATGTAACATAAGTCCTTACAGCCCATTCCACTGTTCCCCATCAGTCTGCAGAATAACACTAGTGGATTAATATAGATACATGTAACATAAGTCCTTACAGCCCATTCCACTGTTCCCCATCAGTCTGCAGAATAACACGTGTGTGAGGTCAACATTAGTTTTACAACACCACCTCATAGCTGGAACCAACTACAAAATACACTGCAATTGGACGATTGGGCAAATTTCAAATATTGATTAGGGAACTATTTGCTGAGGAATGTGTTTTTCTTGATTGTTTGTCTATATATTGTATGTGCAGGTCTCCCTTGTGGAAGAGACCCTGGTCTCAATGTTGACTCCCTGTTAACAGGGTTATAAAGGTGGAAGAGACCCTGGTCTCAGTGTTGACTCCCTGTTAACAGTGTTATAAAGGTTAAGGATCTGAGATCATTTATTGTCTTCACCTCAAACTAACCAGAGTTTCAGTAAACCAGTTTATAAACTACAGAACACAGCTTTGTAAGAACACTATAAGAAGGAGAAAACATGTATGCAGTCAAATTCACTGTTATCTTTCTACCTTCCCCCATGTCTCATATTCACTGTTATCTATCTACCATCCCCCATGTCTCATATTCACTGTTATCTTTCTACCTTCCCCCATGTCTCATATTCACTGTTATCTTTCTACCTTCCCCCATGTCTCATATTCACTGTTATCTTTCTACCTTCCTCCATGTCTCATATTCACTGTTATCTTTCTACCTTCCTCCATGTCTCATATTCACTGTTATCTTTCTACCTTCCCCCATGTCTCATATTCACTGTTATCTTTCTACCTTCCTCCATGTCTCATATTCACTGTTATATTTCTACCTTCCTCCATGTCTCATATTCACTGTTATCTTTCTACCTTCCCCCATGTCTCATATTAACTGTTATCTTTCTACCTTCCCCCATGTCTCATATTCACTGTTATCTTTCTACCTTCCTCCATGTCTCATATTCACTGTTATCTTTCTACCTTCCCCCATGTCTCATATTCACTGTTATCTTTCTACCTTCCTCCATGTCTCACTGTTATCTTTCTACCTTCCCCCATGTCTCATATTCACTGTTATCTTTCTACCTTCCTCCATGTCTCATATTCACTGTTATCTTTCTACCTTCCCCCATGTCTCATATTCACTGTTATCTATCTACCATCCCCCATGTCTCATATTCACTGTTATCTTTCTACCTTCCCCCATGTCTCATATTCACTGTTATCTTTCTACCTTCCCCCATGTCTCATATTCACTGTTATCTTTCTACCTTCCTCCATGTCTCATATTCACTGTTATCTTTCTACCTTCCTCCATGTCTCATATTCACTGTTATCTTTCTACCTTCCCCCATGTCTCATATTCACTGTTATCTTTCTACCTTCCTCCATGTCTCATATTCACTGTTATATTTCTACCTTCCTCCATGTCTCATATTCACTGTTATCTTTCTACCTTCCCCCATGTCTCATATTAACTGTTATCTTTCTACCTTCCCCCATGTCTCATATTCACTGTTATCTTTCTACCTTCCTCCATGTCTCATATTCACTGTTATCTTTCTACCTTCCCCCATGTCTCATATTCACTGTTATCTTTCTACCTTCCTCCATGTCTCACTGTTATCTTTCTACCTTCCCCCATGTCTCATATTCACTGTTATCTTTCTACCTTCCTCCATGTCTCATATTCACTGTTATCTTTCTACCTTCCCCCATGTCTCATATTCACTGTTATCTTTCTACCTTCCTCCATGTCTCATATTCACTGTTATCTTTCTACCTTCCCCCATGTCTCATATTCACTGTTATCTTTCTACCTTCCTCCATGTCTCATATTCACTGTTATCTTTCTACCTTCCCCCATGTCTCACTGTTATCTTTCTACCTTCCCCCATGTCTCATATTCACTGTTATCTTTCTACCTTCCTCCATGTCTCATATTCACTGTTATC